>NC_138780.1:63240092-63317592 GCF_965119305.1 Pelophylax lessonae
TAATTCAGGAGTAGAACTCCCAATTTAGTATTCTAGTTGCAAATATTGGTTAAAAAAAAAAATACATACATTTGCAATATATTTGTATTACAATTACATACGCAAAAATGCTTCCAATAATTATGTATAGAATACAAATCATGATAAAAGTGTAGGAAGAGGCGGTAAAATAAAGGTGTTTAATGAGCAAAGAGCAAGCGTAAAACTAAAAAGCAACAAAAGATGACAATGTGGGAGATCCTGTGACCAACCTGTAACTGACTGGCTGCTTTCACACATGGGTGTTTTGAATCACGGGCAGAATATCCGCGGTTCTGCCTGCGATTTCAAGATGACCAGGCGTAAATGACAAAGTCGCACAACGCACATTTCAGATGCCATTTATGTGAATGGCACCTTAAAATGCTGTGCCAATCTGTCATTCACACCTAGGCATTTTGAAATTGCAGGCAAAACCGCGGGTATTCTGCCCGCGATTCAAAACGCCCATGTGTGAATGCAGCCCAATAGTCTTGCATGTTCTTATTGACTTCTAGCGATTATATTCAGACTCACTCACTTGTGTGAATGTCTTCCTCATTATGAACAGTGCAGCGTTTTGGCTTAATGTTAAGCGGTTCTCCACTTTCGAAAAAAAAACAAACAAAAAAAAAAAAACACTAACCAAACTTTCGTTTAGAACCCCTGTCAGGATTTACTGCCATCCAGGGTTCCGTTAGAGATTTCCCCTCACTTCCAGAAGAAAACCTTTTCATCAGACAGAATCGAAGCAGAACTCAAACTTTGTTTTTACTAGAACTGAATGGAATGATTAATCTCAGCATACACCATATTACCAAAAAGTATTGGGACGCCTGCCTTTACACACACATGAACTTTAATGGCATCCCAGTCTTAGTCTGTAGGGTTCAATATTGAGCTGGCCCACCCTTTGCAGCTATAACAACAGCTTCAACTCTTTTAGGAAGGCTGTTCACAAGGTTTAGGGGTGTGTCTATGAGAAGGTTTCATTCTTCCCATTCTTCCAGAAGCGCATTCCTGAGGCCAAGCAGTGATGTGGACGAGAAGGCCTGGCTCACAGTTTCCACTCTAATCTCAAAGTTGTTCTATCAGGTTGAGGTCAGGACTCTGTGCAGGCCATTCAAGGTCCTCCACTTAAAACTCACTCATCCATGCCTTCATGGACCTTGGCCACAGAGTCCTGGTCTCAACCCGATAGAACACCTTTGGGATGAATTATAGCAGAGACTGCGAGCTAGGTCTTCTCATCCACATCAATGCCTGACCTTACAAATGAACTTCTGGAAGAATTATCAAACATTCCCATAGACACACTCCTGAACCTTGTGGCCAGCCTTCCTAGAAGAATTGAAGCTGTTATAGCTGCAAAAGGGTGGGCCAACTCAATATTAAACCCTACGGACTAAGACTGGGATTCCATTAAAGTTCCATTAAAGTGTGTGTAAAGGCAGACGTCCCAATACTTTTGGTAATATAGTGTACCATGTTACTCTGTTGTCTGCAGATCCCTTGATAGTCTGGGTTTAGTCGTGGCTTTGTATCCCGTTAATTGACAGTCCCTTTCACAGCCACTTCCTGCAGTACCCAGAATCTAAAACACTCCCCTTTTGTAGTCTTCCAGACTCTGCTAATGATGTGAATTCCTTCACAGCGCTGATGGTGGGTGGGATTGAATACATCCTAATAAGCATTCAATTCTGCCCAGATACACCTACAGAAAGTCCAAAATTCCCAAGTCCTGCCTCACAGATCTCCTGTGCCATGCCTGTACCTACTGTGCCATGCTCGTACCTACTGTGCCATGCTCGTACCTACTGTGCCATGCCTATACCATCACCTGTGCAATGCCTGTGCCATGCCTGTACCATGACCTGTGCAATGCCTGTACCATCTCCTGTACCATGACCTGTGCCATGCCTGTACCATAACCTGCGCCATCTCCTGTACCATACCCGCAGCCCCTGTTTTATATCTCATGGTGGTCCAGTTGGGTCCAGTAGCTGCTGCATTTCCCACCCTAGGCTTATACTTGAGTCAAAATGTTTTCCCACTTTTTTGTGGTAAAATTAGGGGCCTCGGCTTATATTCAGGTCGACTTATACTCGAGTATATACGGTATGTTGAATAACTACAGAAAAGACTGTTAGGTTCAGCACAACTGAAGGGGCCCATACGTTAGCAGTTAAAAATAAAGGACTATTCTCTTTGCATACCTGTCCTGCTGTGTCACAAAGTTGAATTCGAACAGGCGCTTCATCCACCAACACTTGAACTGAAAGAGAAAATATAAATATATATTCTGACTTCAATTGAATCAAAAATTAGAAATATCAGGAGGTACTGCATTTAATGAAAAAGGTTTAACCAAAAAAAAAAAAAAAAAACCCAGTATTGAAAACCCAACCATACAATCCTATACCCGCAGTTGATCCAGAGGAAGGCGAAAAAACCCAGCAAAGCATGATCCAATTTGCTACAGCAGGGGAAAAAATCCTTCCTGATCCCCTGAGAGGCAATCGGATATTCCCTGGATCAACTTTACCTAGAAAAAAAAAAAAATTTTGGTACCCACTTACTGTATATTAAGTACACCCAGGAAAGAATCCAGACCTTTTTTAAAAGCAGTCTAGAGAGCTAGCCAGAACCACCTCTGGAGGGAGTCTATTCCACAATTTCACAGCTCTTACTGTGAAGAAACCTTTCCGTATTTGGAGATTAAATCTGTTTTCCTCTAGACGTAAAGAGTGCCCCCTTGTCCTCTGTGTTGACCTTAAAGTGAACAACTCAAACCCAAGTTCACTATATGGACCTCTTATGTATTTATACAGGTTGATCATATCCCCCTTTAATCTCCTCTTCTCAAGAGAGAATAAATTCAGTTCCTCTAATCTTTTCTCATAGCTGAGCCCCTCCATGCCTCTTATCAGTTTGGTTGCCCTTCTCTGCACTTTCTCCAGTTCCTCGATATTGGTTTTAAGAACTGGTGCCCAAAACTGAACTGCATATTCCAGATGAGGTCTTACTAATGATTTGTACAGGGGCAAAATTATATCTCTTTCTGGAGTCCATGCCTCTGTTAATACAAGAAAGGACTTTGCTTGCTTTGGAAACAGCAGCTTGGCATTGCATGCTATTATTAAGCTTATGATCTACCAGAACACCCATCTTCTCTGCTATGGGTTCCCCCAGTTCTACTCCCCCTAGTATGTATGATGCATGCATATTCTTAGCCCCCAAGTGCATACCTTTACATTTATCAACATTAAACCTAATTTGCCACATAGTTGCCCAATGAAACAGTGCATTGAGGTCAGCTTGTAAGTTGGAGCAAAGCTTGGTGTCATCTGCAAAGACTGAAATGCTACTTTTAATCCCCGACCCTATATCATTTATAAAGATATTAAACAGTAAGGATCCCAACACTGAACCTTGGGGTACACCACTGATAACCTTAGTCCATTCAGAGTAAGAATCATTAACCACTACTCTCTTTTAGCCAATTTTCTATCCAATTACAAACTGATCTTTCCAAGCCAGTAGACTTTACCTTACACATTAGCCGTGTGTGGGGAACTGTGTCAAACGCTTTTGCAAAATCCAAGTATACTACATCCACAGCCACCCCTCTGTCCAAGGTTTTACTTACCTCCTCATAAAAAGAAATCAGGTTTGTTTGACAACATCTGCCTTTCATGAATCCATGCTGTCTGTTGCTTAAAATATTTTTTTTCTAGCAAGAACTCATCTATGTGGTCTTTACTACTACTACTTTTTCTAAAAATCTGAATGAAAGCTTTCATTCTGAGAAAAAAAAAAAAAAAAAAAAAAAAAAATTGTACTTACTGTAATGTGCAAGCATAGAATTCTAAACATTTGCATAGAAATCTAAAAAATTTTCAGAGATCTGCCTAATGATTTTTCTGAATTTCTGTACAAACGTTCAACCAAAATTTTATGGCGTATGGCCAGCTTAACAGGTGTATTCCGTTATTAGAGCACTGAAATACGATGCCCATTTCTAAAATAAAATCCTTGCAATTGGAGGTAGAAAATGTAGAGAACCATGGACGCTGCCACATCTGCGTTATTGGTCAATATTGCTAAACAATGGCACAATGCTGCCATTTACCCAATGTTTTTGTGACCCATCCTAACATTGTAGATGGCACTGTAGATTGTCATAATTGACCAGATACCTGAAAGTAGCTATAATTCTGTTGTGTAGCGATGGGCCATGTTTGGTTCGCACCAGAACTCCTGAACAAGGAAAGAGTTCACCCCTGAGCCGCAAACGATTAAAGCCTAAGGGACCTGAACATTAAAAAATCAAAAGTCCCCATTTTGAAGGCTTATATGCAAGTTATTGGCCATAAAAGGGTATGGGGGCTCAGGTACTGCCCTGGGGGACATGTATGAATGCAATTTTATTTTTTTTATACAATCGTTTTAAAAAGGAGCAGTGTATTTAATGCTGCTAAAAGTGCTTGGGGGGGGGGGGGGTCCCTTAGTCTGCCTGTTGCATAGTTTGGGAGGTTGAAAAAAGACATCAGTTGCTGATAGCTACCTCTCGCTTGACCTAGGACCCTCTACCCATTTTCCCTCTTTTTCTTCTTTTTTCTTTCTTCTTTTACTCCTCCTCGCTGTTCTGCTCAGGTACCAATCCTGTACATTGGATCGGGGCTCCTCTACTGACATCCTGCCCAGGGGGCGAATGTGTCGCCACCTTTTAGGGGCTTGTCCCCTGGTGCGGGCGGTCTGGGGAGGTGCACTCGGTCATGTTGGATATGCTTCCCCTTCCCCTCAACCTGTCTTGACTCCCCAAGACTTACGGCAATTGGTCGTTTCTAAAGCCTTTTTTTCTCTCCTTGACTCCCTCATTAGCACTTGTTGGTATTTGCAAGGACAGGTCTCGTTTCATTGCTTCTTGAATGTTCATAGCGGTCTATGTAGTTATGTTCTCTGCTCCTGTTTTACCAGACTGTACTTTTGCACTTATGCGGATGTTACCTTGTTACTGTTTTTCTTTGTGTTTGAAAACTCAATAAAAATCATTGAAAAGTAAAAAAAAAAAAAAAAAAAAAAAAAAGACATCAGTCCATCCAGTTCAACCTATGATGTGTGTGTGTGTGTGTTTGCTGCTAACCGTACATTGTATATTGTATGTTGTGGTCTTTAAGGTGCCCATCTAATAGTCTTTTGAAACTAATCGACGCTCCCCACTGACACCACTACCTGTGGAAGAGAATTCCACATCCTTACTGCTCTGACAGTGAAGAACCCCTTACGTCGTTTAAGGTTAAACCGCCTTTCCTCTAGTTTTAGTGAGTGGCCACGTGTCTTATTGAATTCCCTTACTCGGAAAAGTTTGTTCCTTATGCTAGGGTCGCCAGTACAGTATTTGTACAATTGATATATCTCCCCTCAATCGCCTCTTCTCCAGAGAGAATAAGTTCAGTGATTGTAGTCTTTCCTCATAGCTGATGTCCTCCATTCCCCTAAATTTTTTTGTTGCTCTTCTCTGGACTCTCTCCAGTTCCAGCATGTCCTTCCTGAGGACCGGTGCCCAGAACTGGACAGCATACTCCAGATGTGGCCAGACCAGAGTCTTGTATAGTGGTAGAATAATTTATTTCTGGAGTGAATCCCCTTTTTTATACAGGCCAGTATTCTGTTGGCTTTGCTTGCAGCGGCTTGGCATTGCATGCCACTGCCAAGCCTGTTGTCCACCAGTACCCCCAGGTCCTTTTTCATCTTAGATTCCCACAGAGGTTTCCTCCCCCCTCCCCCCCTGTGAGTAGCTTGCTTTCGTGTTTCTGGTGCCCAAGTGCATTACTTTACATTTCTCAACATTAAACCTCATCTGCCATGTAGTTGCCCACCCCATTATTTTGTTCAGGTCCGCTTGTAAGTTTTCCACATTTCCAGCAATTTGAATTTCCTATTTTTTTTTATTTAGAAATTTAATTTTTTCTGCAGCAGGTTCTATACAGGTGTGACACTTCAATTCCTGTCCTCAGGACCCACTAACAGGCCAGATTTCGAGTATTACCTTGGGAAGATGCAGACTAGTAGAATACTGCAATCACTGAGCAGCAAATTATATCACCTGTGATGCATTTCATTTATCTTGTAAACCTGGCCTGTTAGTGGGACCCGAGGATGGGAGTTCAGAGCCACTGCTGTAAAGTGTCGCATCTGTACCATGTATAGAACCTGCTGCAGCAAAAATGACATTTCTAAAGAAAAAAAATATATATAATAATAATAATAATAATAATAAATAATAAGAAATTCAAATTGCCGGCAATACCAAAAAAACAAACTATATCAGGGCCTTCGGCCTTTAAAGGACAACCCCCCTCACCCCAAAGCACCTTGTCCCCATGTTCATGGGGGACAAGGGCCTCTTCCCCCACAACCCTGGGTTGTTGGGGTCTGCAGGCAGGGGGCTTATCAAAATCTGGAAGCCCCCTTTAACAAGGGGGCCCCCCAGATCCCGTCCCCCAATGTGAATTCACCCAAAAAAGTGTCAAGAAAACCCCCCCCCAAAAACAGGAAAATGAAAAAGAACAATCTTTGCCCGCAAGGAAGGCGGTCTGCTGAATGCTTGCTCTGCCAGGGACAATTCCTAAGGGGGGGAACCTGGTGACGTCCCCTGGTGGCCCCAATCCCTTGTAACATCACCGACCCAGCATGCAATGGTCAGTGAAGCCACAAGGGGGGTAGGGCCACCAGGTGGCCACGCCCCTTATCCATTTAAGAACCGTCACCCAGCGCAGCAGGCATTTGGCGGTCAGCCTTTGAGTGTGGAGATTTTTTTTTTCCCCCCAGGTCCAGTGGGCATCATGGACGCTGGATCTACATTGGGGAACAGTGTTTTTTTATTTTTTAAATAAAAATTGTCAAAAACCTGTGTACAGATTTTATTTGACACTTTTTGGCAAATGTACCCCTACTCATTCTGGGGGGGGGGGGATCTGGGGGTCGCTTTATTAAAAAGGGGCTTCCAGATTTCAATAAGCCAAAGCCTCTGTCCAGTCCCAGGCTGTTAGTCTGTTGAGACACATCAACATCTGTTTTACATTCGTTTCTGTGGATTACAATTATTGACTACTTTGGGGTTCACAGTTCATCCTCATCACCTTTATTGGATTACAATTACTTTCCTTGGATTGTTTGGGCATTCCTTACCGGTGAAGACTAGTGAGGCCTCACTCTTCAGGAGACTATTGCAGTTCAGTATAAAGGGGACCCCTGTTAGTACACAGAGTGCACTCTGATAGTAGATCTAGTAGTGTTATACTGTTTATTCTACATTAATCATTAAGTTTAGTCACTCTCCAAGTATACTTAAACATTCATTGTGTTTTTACTGTTGCTGAATGCAATCCTCTAGTATATATATGCATTTATTTATTTTTTGAAAATGTTTTTATTGAATTTTAAGAAAGAAGAAGAAGAACACACATTACAAGTAACATGGTGGATAACAAATAACATGTCATATAAATCACGCAGAGACATTGCGTTCGGTCAATGGGAAGATTAACCATATACATACAGAACAAGTAACCAAAAAACATTACAGTGCAGTAAAATATGAGAAAAGATGTCCATAACAAGGAGGAATTCTGAGAGGACATCAAACCGCCAATAAAGAATTAAAAAGTTCACATTAACTTTTTGTCAAAATAAGTACCAGAGCACCAAGGATCCCAATCTCTAGAAAATTTACTGTGGCGTCCGTCTCTAATTGCTAGAATTTTTTCATACAATATATGCATTTATTTACATATATATATGTGTGGCTTGTGTTCCAGATCCTGAGTACTGAACTATACTCAAATCCTTGGTTGGGAACTCTACCTGATTGGCAACCCTTGCATTATCTAGCATTTGGTTTGTATACTTTTGTTTATTTCGAATTCAAAAGCAGTAAACTTGTTCTTACACTGCAATATGTGTGGTCCTAATCATTCAATATGACAGAACAAATAGTGTCAGTTGGGTCGGAACAGGCTCAGGGTGAAAGAAGTGAAGAGGATACCCATGCATTAAGCCACTCCTTTGGGGGCAGGACTACACAGGCACTGAAAGTGACGGTCTCTTCTCTCCTGGAGTTCTTTTCAGATCCAGCATGAGAAGAGATAACATCTACTGTGAGTACAAGGCACTACACTGACACCAGATCACATAGTTAGGCACATTTAACCCCTTGATCACCACCACCCCCCCAGTTAACCCTTTCACTCCCTGTCACTGTGCCATTAGGGACTGTGGGAAATACCATTCACCTGACTCTTCCAGAACTGTAAAAAGGTGTAGCAGGTAAAAACAGTCACTGGGCTATGACAGTGTGGGTTCCCTGATGAAATCCAGGCCAGGGATCTTGGGGGGGGGGGTCTCAAGGTCCTTTTATGCAGATCTTCTGGGGGAAAATAACCTTTCTGAAGCTTTCTGGATGCTACTCCAGGTTTGGAAATTAACATTACTTTGACAGGAGAGATTACAGCAGAAGAGGTGACCATGGCTATTGGCCATCAAGAAAACGACTGGGTCAGATGGACTGACAGCAGAGTTCTACAAATGTTTCAAGTCCACCCTAGCCCTTTTTCTTGCGGAGGTATTAAACGGCTTTCTCCAAGAGGGATCGCTCCCTCCCTCCAGAGGCAGTCTGCTATGATCCTTCTGTCAAAGGGTAACAATCCTGAAGATGATTGAGAACTTAGCTTTCTTAATGTCAATAGAAAGATTCTGGCAAAGATACTTTTTTGGACTTAGTCGTCAGTGGCAGAAGTTGCTTTCATGTCATCAGCACTGCTCGATCTGGGGAAGAAGCCCTTTTACAGTGGTGTTAGCTGTTCAGGAGGTTCAGGAGCGGTGAAGTGCTGAGGGCTGGAGAAAAGTATTTTTCTGCTATTGGATCAGGCAAAGGCCTTTGATCGGGTGAACCATGAGTACCTCATAGTTCATGATCTGCTCCTTGGCAAATACGGCCTGGATGGGGGGTTTATTGGATGGCTTAAAACACTGTATAAAAGGGTCTGAAAGCTTTATGCTGGTGAAGGGTTGGGTTGGACAGACTTTCAGGGTTGGTTCTGGGGTGTCCACTGAGCCCTTTACTGATCACTGTATTAGTGTTGCTGGTGATGCTAGAGTTATAACACACATACCCAAACCCAGATGGCTATAAGCTCTACCCTCTTACATATTCCAAAACATATGGATTTCTATTGGTCTTTATGCGTCATCAACTTGATTGACCATAAAAACACAGGAAAGTGGACAGTAAATAATGTGCGATTACTCCCATAAAAACATGTAAAAGTCACCATCTTTATTTGAAATCAAAATATAAAAAATCCACATAGATATAAAATGACAAGACAATGACAAGACACTTAAAACAAACAAAAGTCCCAACTTCTCTGCTCCCTATTCGGTCTGTCTATATATGCATAGGTGTCTATATATATATATATATATATATATATATATATATATATATATATATATATATATATATATATATATATATATATATATATATATATATATATATATATATAATGAAAATCGTGGTTTCATTGCAAGTGTGGCGCTAGGGCAATTTTTTCACTCCTTTATTAATATTAACGTGTATCTAACCCTGCAGCCATGGATGCTATATCCTTTTTAAAAGACAGACAATTGGAGGTGGATAGCATCTTCTCTAATGCCATTGACACCAATATGTCTCAGGACCTCACCTCCAACCTGAATGCTCTGGGTTATACCTTAGAGAAACAGGTTCGGACGTGGTGGGACATTTTTACATTTGAGAAGTACATCAAAGAACGTATTATAATGAGGAGCCTCAGGTGGGAGGTCACCCCCCAAGATGCGTTAGACGATGAGGGTTCTACGTCAGAGTGGTTAGAATTCTTTAACAGCGTTGGCATTAAGTTACAAGAATTTTAAAAAGGAAAAAACGTAAAATGAAGGCTTTGGAGAAAAAGATAGCTGATTTAAAGAGTATATTGGATAAAGATAAAGAATTGCCTGTAGTTTTAAAATTCAACACAGATATTAAGAAAAAGTTGGAAAAAATAGACAAGGACACCCATAAGAAAAAAGTAAAAAAGTACTATCGAGATTTGGAGGATTTTAGAAACAATTCCATTTATTTATGGCAAAATCCTATTGCGGGTACTAATTCCAGACAAATGAGTGGAGTAGGACAGCCAGCCCCCAATCAGAATACTCAGCGGGCGGCCCCCTCCCCTAGTACCCCAGGAGGTCCTCCTAGGGCTAATTCTGGTCCTAAGGGCCCTAAAGGAGCTAGACCTAAGAATTCTAGTTCATATTATGTTCAGGGTAACCATAGTGGACATCAGTCAAATACGGATACATATGAATATCAGGGAGATTATAGATCCAATTCCCCGTATCCGGTCCCTACGCAAAATCGGTTTCAACCATTGTCTCAACAAAATGAGTTTAATTCCCCAGTTATACACCCACCTTGCCCTTTTCAATGGAGAGGAGGAAGAGGCAGGGGGGGGGGAGGAGAGGTGGCAAACCTTGGAGGGGGAGACCTCAAGGGTGGGGTCCTCCCCAATCCCAGGGACCGTATCCCTCACAATGGGGACACCAGTCAGGCCCATACCAGCATATGGGAAACCCCACGTCAGGGGATGTAGGGCTGGACGCAAACAGCAAAAAAAGAAGGAGGGACTTCGATTAAGCGGCATTTATAACTTGGCAGATGTGACCCTGACTAATAAGGAATTGAACATATTACACGCAGGTTTGAAATGCGCCAAACAGAAACCAGTAAATAAATTTAATGTGTACGTAGATTTACACAAATATATAAGAAAAATTAATCTCAAGAAGTATTATCTCAATCCCGCGAGATCGGTAGGCGCTACTAGAGCCGGACTGATGAATTATACATTGGGCGTGGACAGTGGACTTAAAAATAATTCACTGTTCAACCCACAACAGTCCTCAAATCATCATATTGAGGTGTTTAAAAATCTTGTGATTCGGGACCTCATGGAGATTCCCATAAAGAAAGTGGTGAATCCCAGATATATTCAAGAAGGGTTACAATCTCTAGAAAAGAGAAAAAATGTGATTATCAGACCGGCAGATAAGGGGGGAGGGGTAGTGTTACTAAAAAAGGAATACTACCATGCTCAACTAACCTCCCTTTTAGCGGATGCTGACACATATAGAGTTTTAGAAAAAGACCCCACTCGACAATATAGACGAGAATTGAGTGTACTAATTGATAGAGGTTACGACACACATATATTGTCAAAAAAAGAAAAACAATATCTTGCACCCAGCTTTAGTAGAATTCCAACCATCTATACCTTGCCGAAGGTGCATAAAGATCAGGTTAATCCTCCGGCTAGGCCCATTGTAAATGGGATACAATCAGTTTCTTCCAGATTGGGAGAATATCTTGATCACTTTTTACAAATCAGTGTGATCCAATTGAGATCCTATTTACGGGACACAAAGGCTCTTCTGTTGTCTCTTAAGGATTTCACGTTACCCAATAATGAGGACATCTTCCTGGTAACAGGAGATATAGCCTCATTATATACGATCATCCAACATGATGATGCCCTTTTGGCATTCAATTGGGCTTTTAGCAAGCGTGATGACATTCCTGAGTGCCAAAAAAGATTTTTGAGAGATGCCTTAGATTTCTGTTTGGCTCATAATTATTTTTGGTTCAACGATGTGTTTTATCAACAACAGAGAGGAGTGGCAATGGGAGCTAAGTTCGCTCCAAGCTTAGCAAATATATTTATGGGCGAATGGGAGGACCGTTTCATATACGCTGCCCAGTACAGAGAACTGGTGGTCTATCGTCGATACATAGATGATTTGTTCTTCGTTTGGGCTGGGAACGAATCATCCCTTTTGGACTTGTGGAAAATTGAACAACAATTCCAATAACATAAAATTAGACTTTAATTGGAGTCGAACCAATATCCATTTCTTGGACGTGGAGATATCGCTTCTGGAAGGTGGGCTAAAGACTAAGGTCTTTTTTAAGCCCACTGACCGGAACGGATATCTCCCCGTCCACAGTGGTCATCACCATAAATGGCTGTCCAATATTCCGAGGGGACAGTTTCTCCGAGTTAGGAGAAATTGTACCATGGATGAGGACTTTGTAACCCAGTCCCAAGTTGTAAAACAAAGATTCGTAGAAAAGGGGTATGAAATTCAGAAATTAGACACCACTATTGCCGAAGTAAGTAGGCTGTCACAGATTGAATGTCTTAGGGACACAGTGAGACAGCCCACACAGGATTTTGAATGGAGCTTTATAACCCAGTATAACGCACAACATCGGGATGTTGAGCAAATTTTTAAAAAGCACTGGCCTGTGTTGTGCATGGATAAAGTTCTCAGTGGAATATTACCTGAAAACCCTTCTTTCATATATAGGAGAGGGCCCACTTTTGGAGACCAAATAGTCAAAAAAGTGTTGGACCCCCCCATTAAACCTACAATGTTTTGGGAAAACACTGTAGGCTTTTTTGCCTGCAGAAAGTGTAAAACATGCAGACAGGTGCGGACACACCTGAGGAACCATACAATGTTTACGTCTCCCTCTAATGGACAATGTTTTCAGATTAAAGATCTGATAACATGTAACAGTACGCATGTTGTGTACTGTTTACAGTGTCCTTGTAATCTGCTATATATTGGAAGAACAAAACGCACTATTGCCATCAGAGTGTCGGAGCATATTACAAATATCAGAAATGGTTTCAAGGATCATAATGTATCTTTACACTTTCGTGATTATCACAATAGTGATCCCACACATCTCAAGTTTTGGGGTGTGGAGAGGGTCGATCCAGTGTGGAGAGGATCTAGTAGAGTTCGCGAACTGTCCAAACGCGAAACACACTGGATCTACCTTACCGAATCTTTACATCCCAAGGGCTTGAACATTGATTTGGATATCAATTGATTCATTAGCAACTATTAATTATGTGGAGTTTTGATTTGTGTGGTCTTAATGGGGGATAAAATATTCTAAATCTTTGGTGTGGTTTTTATTCTTTTTACTCTTCTTCTTTTTTATTTATTTGGAGAAGTTTTTAAAATATTATATACTTGTCCTTGCCTGTCAGATCTGATGATCCTTTCTATGTGTTGGAATTTTTTTAGGTGTTTTAGAGAGTATTAGTTTTTATTAATATTGTTTGATACATCTTGTTTTGTTCAATTTTTTACTGTCATGCGTAGATACATAGTGTATGTACTACATATGATATCTTATTGTTTTTAAACTTAAATTATATATACAGATTAATTCTCTATCTATCTAGTGATTATTATTCATTTATACTCTTCTCAGCTTGTATATATATTCATATATATTATGAAATACACCTTCCTACTTGTTGGTGGTTTTGAGGTATTTTTATTTTAGAAATGACAATTGTCTGTTATGGTATTGCTGTTTTATTATGAAAATGATGGCATTCCAAAGATACATGGATGCAATTTATATAGTCCATTAGTGTATCTTGATCCCATATAGCTGTGTCCCGCACAGACTTGTATAAAGTATTCAAAATTTCTACTTGAGTAAAAGTACAAGTGCTCGATCAAAAAGTGACTTGAGTAGAAGTGGAAGTGCTCGCAGAAAAAGTTACTTAAGTAGAAGTACTAAAGTATTCAACATTTTTTTTACTTAAGTATTGCAAGTAGTTTTTTCAAAAAATTTGCTACTTAAGTACTAAAAGTAAAAAGTACCAGTAGTTTTTTCAAAAAATTTCTACTCAAGTACTGAAAGTAGAAGTAGAAGTACTGTGTTATGTAGTTATTAAAGAAAGAAGTCAAAAGTTTGAACATCATATTGTTTTTTATTATTTCAAATGATTTATTCAAATGATTAACCTAAAGGACAATCACAATTCCTTAGGCTGTAACTTTTTGTAAACAAAAAACAGATAAAGTATGTCCCTCCCTTCCCCTTTTAAAGCCAGGGGTGGTCTCCTTCCTGAGCTTCTTCACTCTCACAGCCAGGCAGATCACTTGAAGTTGAAGGGCCAGGGGTGGAAGGTGGTGTTTTTTGTTCGTCCATCTTTTCAGCTGATCAAAAGGCAGAACAGGAGCATGCGCAGTCTTCTTAATCGCGGTTTGATTTGATTAATTGATGATGATGTGCCAGGCCAGCTTCATCAAACCTACAACGCTTAAAGTGAAAAATGCATCAAAAACTACTAACAAAGTGGCTGTGCTAAAAATGCTAATAAAGTGCCTGCAATTATATATATTCTTCTTGTATTCAAAATCATCGGCCACAGTATCAAAAATAAAGTGACATATCTGTGCTAAATGCAGTGCAAATTATTCCCACAATGTAAATTTAATTCATATAAAATATATATGACAATACCACAATAAAATAAGTTGTGATTGTGAATAAGTTAGGTGCAAGTTTAAGCGTGTAAACTAAACTTTATAACGAAAAGTCCATAACTGAATTCCAGTGTGCAATCTAAGAAGTGCTTGTCACTTGCTGTCAGATGCTTCCACCTTTCTTCTGTGATCTGCTCAAGTAAAGTGGTGGACTGGATAGCCTCTCTCTCTGCCTCTCACCTTAGTAGCACTGGCACTGCACTGGTTCAAAAAGCTGTCTATATCTTCATTATAAGAACTTGTCAGAACATGCTTCCACCACCTGTCCTTCACACTAGTAGTGCTCATTTGCTTTGCTCAAGTCAAGTGCCACTGCCAGTGGCCACTGCAGTGCAGGCACAGCCGCACAGGCAGAGGCAGGCCGCAGGAAGCACAGGCACCACCACAACACAACACTTATGGTCCATCGACCATGGATGGTCGGATAATCATTATAGCCTTCAGTCTCACTCTTCTTGGTTCAAAAAAGCCACCCATGACCCGTGTGTATATAATATATTAATATTTTATATTGATTATTTGATTCTCAAATGGCACATTTGCCATGGCAAGGATTAGGCCCTCTCTACGGTCCACCTCACTCACCTCATAGAGAAGATGAGATAACAAAGAAAATGCTCCGAGTCCCGCCGCCCGTGTCACAACTCCTCTCAGTAAGGGCCCTAAGGGGTGGAGTCTGAGTGACACACAACACGTCTAGAGGCAGAGACCGCGAGCAGGAAGACGGCAGCATGGCTCCTCCAGTGCGGTCTCTTAACTTGATGATCATGACAGTGATTCCGCGGGCCGCGGCGCGAGCGAGGCTGTGGGATTGATTGAATTGAGTTGTGCTGCCTACTGCTACACGCTACCAATTACTAAATTGTGAGTCAGTATATTTTATTTCATTTTTATATATAAAAGCGGTATTGTTGAGCACTACTAGCCACTAGATCTCCTGGCTGTCACTTTGTCACATGTTGGGTAATCACAGCGGCTCGGCTCCAGAAGTGGCGGGTGTTGTCCCCGTCATCCTGCCAGGGCCGCCAAGAAGTTCATCACCTAATCTTAAGTTATTAATATCTTATGAGGAGAGGACCTATGAGATTGAGAATTGAAATAATTAAATATATATGGCTTTTTGAACCAGTGCAGTCAGTGCCACAGTGCCACCCAGACGCTATCCACCAGTGCCACCCACCACCATTAAGTGTGTTGGTCGGTCACTCGAGCACTGAAGGAGGTGGAAGCATCTGACAAGTGAAGTGACACTTTAGATTTGCACACTGGAATTCATTTATGGACTTTTCGTTAATGATAGGTTTACGCACTTCAACTTGTTGCACGCACCTGGCCTAACTTATTTCATAACTTATTTTATTGTGATTTATTGTCATATTTTATATGAATTGAATTTACTGTTACATTGTGGGAATAATTATTTTCACTGCATTTAGGCTTTAGCACATTCATGTCACTTTATTTTTGATACTGTGTGGAGTGTGGGCAGGGCACTGGGGGCAATGATGATATTATATTGATTGCACAGGCACTTTATTCGCACAGCCAAGTTGTGTTTGTTAGTAGTTTCTTGATGCACTTTAAGCGCTGTAGCACAATTTATTTGTTTGTTTCATATTTTCTTTTTATTGGAAAGATTTGGTATAGCAGCTTTTATTATACACAGCCTTTATTTTCGTATGCGCTGATTTACAAATTACATTATACAATTTTTTTGAGCTTTATGTAACCTGCCATCTACTGTTCTGGCAGTGGTAATTTTTTTAAAAGTAACGAGTAACTATGCAGCACAAAAAAAAAATACTTGAGTAGAAGTATCGAAATCATCGAAAAAATGTAGTGAAGTAAAAGTAGAAGTAGGAGAAAAAAATTCTACTCTAGGAAAGTACAGATACCGCATTTCGGTACTTAAGTACAGTACTTAAGTAGTTCTACTTCGTTACTATACATCTCTGGTCCCGCAGAAGTCCGGTGTCTTAGCTGATGCTGGAATGTCTGGGGTGGGAACCGGAGCTAGTATTAGGTGTTTACCACGGTCCTGGACGGAAGTCCGACCGCAGGAAGTGACGCTATGCAGCGGAGGATGTTGTGTTCCTTTCACTTCCGGGTAGCGGCTACGGAGCTGAGTGCGCCTGCGCTGCATTACCGGTAAATATCGGCAGACCGCGCCGCGCACACACGCTCTCGGAAGAAGTCTTAGTGACGAAACGTCAGAGCGTGTGTGCGCGGTCGCCTGACACCCGTTGTACGCTTGGCCACGCTACGGTTCTAAGGAGTCCAGTAGACCGGTTGATGGACCACCAAGCGTCCATGTATGATTGAATGCCTACATTCTGATGTTTTGCTGTAAGTAGACATCTGGAGGGAGTGGGGTTTTATGAGTGTGTTTCTTTTATCAATAAATTTGCGGAATTACACTATGTGGCCCCCACTCTTTATTTACATGTCATCACGAGTGGAGTGACATAAGAAGTCATATAAGGTGTATATGGAGTTCTGAGTGATCGGTGGCTGGAGACGTCCATATGGTGATTTCATCACAATTTGAGGGAGCTTTTTTGACCATTCATCTGGTGAGTTCCAGGAGAGAAGGGGGAGCACCGGTGATTGGTTGAAGTTTTGGTGTATAAGAATTCTTCACACCCTTCCCTTTATTTGGACTGTTATCCATGACAACTGGCTTGTTTAAAAAAAAAAAAAACGCATTATTTGCCTGTTATTTCCATTATACCTTAATATTACACCTTGTTATAGGTTTATCCATTCATTAGCGCTGTTAGTGTGGTGGATCGTTTCTCATCATTTGGACTATCTATTACACCTTGATTTGGATATCTGGAATATTATACTATTAAATTTCAAATATGTAACAGGAAAGGTAATCACCCAATGGCCATTGAGATAAGTGAAAACTAATTACTTTTCTCCCAGGGGTTTATTATTGATATTTTAGTGTGTAGGCTTCTTTAAGGTTGCATCCAGAGATTAAAAGTCCCCAAATGAAATAATGTTCAATAATTTGGTGCCTCTGAGGTTCAAGTGAGGAAAATTGAGATAAAAAGCTCAATCCCTTTAAATCCAGGATCAGGGAAATTAGAATGCAAATCACCCACACTCCTGATCCAGAGGAGGCACATAGGAAAAGATATATCCTTTTCAAAGGTTTAAATTATGTAGGATATAATATAGTCTTCGCCTCCCTCACACGAGTGTGTATCAGGTGAACAGTTCCAATGAAATGTACAGTCAGGCCCATAAATATTGGGACATTGACACAATTCTAATCTTTTTGGCTCTATACACCACCACAATGGATTTGAAAGGAAACAAACAAGATGTGCTTTAACTGCAGACTTTCAGCTTTATTTTGAGAGTATTTAAATCCAACTCAGGTGAACGGTGTAGGAATTACAACAGTTTGTATATGTGCCTCCCACTTTTTAAGGGACCAAAAGTAACGGGACAGATTAACAATCATAAATCAAACTTTCACTTTTTAATATTTGGTTGCAAATCCTTTGCAGTCAATTACAGCCCGAAGTCTGGAACGCATAGACATCACCAGACGCTGGGTTTCATCCCTGGTGATGCTCTGCCAGGCCTCTACTGCAACTGTCTTCAGTTCCTGCTTGTTCTTGGGGCATTTTCCCTTCAGTTTTGTCTTTAGCAAGTGAAATGCATGCTCAATTTGATTCAGATCAGGTGATTAACTTGGCTATTGCATAACATTCCACTTCTTTCCCTTAAAAAACTCTTTGGTTGCTTTCGCAGTATGCTTTGGGTCATTGTCCATCTGCACTGTGAAGCGCCGTCCAATGAGTTCTGAAGCATTTGGCTGAATATGAGCAGATAATATAACCCGAAACACTTCAGAATTCATCCTGCTGCTTTTGTCAGCAGTCACATCATCAATAAATACAAGAGAACCAGTTCCATTGGCAGCCACGCCATGACACTACCACCACGTTTCACTGATGAGGTGATATGCTTTGGATCATGAGTAGTTCCTTTCCTTCTCCATACTCTTCTCTTCCCATCACTCTGGTACAAGTTGATCTTGGTCTCATCTGTCCATAGGATGTTGTTCCAGAACTGTGAAGGCTTCTTTAGGATGTTTGGCCAACTGTAATCTGGCCTTCCTGTTTTTGAGGCTCACCAATGGTTTACATCTTGTGGTGAACCCTCTGTATTCTTTCTGGTGAAGTCTTCTCTTGATTGTTGACTTTGACACAAATACACCTACCTCCTGGAGAGTGTTCTTGATCTGGCCAACTGTTGTGAAGGGTGTTTTTTTCACCAGGGAAAGAACTCTTCGGTCATCCACCACAGTTGTTTTCCGTGGTCTTCTGGGTCTTTTGGTGTTGCTGAGCTTACCAATGCATGCTTTCTTTTTAAGGATGTTCCAAACAGTTGATTTGGCTACACCTAATGTTTTTGCTATCTCTATGATGGGTTTGTTTTGTTTTTTCAACCTAATGATGGCTTGCTTTACTGATAGTGACAGCACTTTGGATCTCGTATTGAGAGTTGACAGCAACAGATTCCAAATGCAAATAGCACACTTGAAATGAACTCTGGACCTTTTAGCTGCTCCTTGTAAATGGGATAATGAGGGAATAAACACACACCTGGCCATGGAACAGCTGAGCAGCCAATTGCCCCATTACTTTTGGTCCCTTAAAAAGTGGGATGCACATACAAACTGTTGTAATTCCTACACCTTTCACCTGATTTGGATGTAAATACCCTTAAATGAAAGTCTGCAGTTAAAGCACATCTTGTTTGTTTCATTTCAAATCCATTGTGGTGGTGTATAGAGTAAAGATTAGAATTGTGCCGATGTCCCAATATTTATGGACCTGACTGTACATAGACATACCCTGCTCAGGAAGCATATCTCACTTGGGACATCCTCCAGAGGTATGTATATAGAGCATATTGTATATATGGTATGCCCATGACCCCAATCACACATTAATCCTCCTTGGAGAGGACATATTACTACATAGTGCATGGTACGATACAGCCTTTTGCCATTAATGAAAGATTAGCATATTCAGTAGAACCCCCCCTATGGGAACAGAAGGGTACATATCGTTCAGAGTCATTACTGGCAACTATTTCTACAGGTAGGTTTCACCGGTAATGTATAAGCTTGATGCGCCAAGGGTGCAATGAATCCAAGAGAGCAGGTAGTAGGGCAAAGCCCAGAGCCCGACCGGTTTCGCCGGGCGTCCTGGCTGCATCAGAGGCTGTCATGCACATCCAGTTTCCCTTCCTCTTTATATGGGATTGACTCCCCCCCCCCCCAAGATGGCAAAAAAAAAAAAAGGCATTACCGCGCATGAGTGGTGCACCGGTGACGCCACTCATACGCAGTGCGCCACAACATCACGATGCAGCACCCATTACAATACATAGCAAGGCAATGCCCTCAGTTTCCGCCCATTCTATTCAGGAAGTGTACATGTAGAGGTCATTTGGGGACGATACTCATTCCATTCGTTAAAGACATGCTTATGCAGAGGTCACTTGGAAACAGCACGACCATTCCATTACCATTCCACTAGAGGTCTCTGAATCCCAAACGATACTCTGCTCTCATTAAGGTCCCTCTCACATATCCGCTCTCATTAAGGTCCCTCTCACATATCCTCTGCTGTCAGTGCAACTAAAACAATCAAAGATGAAGGCGTTTACATGCAATGAATGGGAGACCGCACATGAACCAATATCAATATTAGCCAGTAGGGAATCGACCGATTATCGGCAAAGCTGATTATTGGAGGGCCGATATCCACTTTTCCTGATATAAATCAGTAACGGCCCAGGAACTTGCCAATATTACCGATATTGTGCCACGCGCCTCTGTGCACTGGGCCTAACCTTCTGCCTTCTTAGGCTGCCTCCCTTGCCTTGGACAGCCTTGTCTGGAGTTGGGAGTGTATAACACAGCCATACACCCACCCACAGGCCCTGTACCAGTGAGCCACCCATCACCACAGGGTGCCAGCCAGCCAGCCACCCATCACCACAGGGTGCCAGCCAGCTATATGGAAGAGCAAGATACTGCAAAAAAAAAAAAAAAATGTCCAAAAAGACAACGGACAGAAGAGAAACTTCATCATGGTCGAATAGATGCCATGCTCAGTGTTTTATTGGGGCATCATGCAGAGGATTCTTCTGAATCTGCAATAATGACCCTGGATGATAAACGTCATCTCCATTTGAAGGAACCAGTAATTGACAGAAGAAGTTGTGATCCTCTTCAGTGGTGGAAAGAAAATGAGGCATGCTACAAAACACTTGCTTCTAATGCTAGAAGATACCTTTCTGCTCCTCCTTTCTGCTCCTCCTTCCTCTGTACCAAGTGACCTTTCTGCTCCTCCCTCTGTACCAAGTGAGCGTGTTTTTAGTGAAATGGCAGCAATGTAAGAAAAAACAGAAGCAGTTTAACTGGTGAACATGCTGAAAGGTTATGCTTTCTGCACTACAATATTGTTCTACTTAACTGGGAGTATTGAAAGTGAGTAGTGTCCAGTCCACTGTCTTTTGCACTGCAGCTACTAGATTTAATCATTGCAGACAGTGAGTGCACTACTGCAGCAGTTGGGAAGCCTTTAGTTATTTTCCCAGCACTTTATTTTTCACAGTCGTCTACTCTTCTAGCACTCGTTTGTTCACATGATGTGAAACTGATGTACCTGCAAGTTAAAGCTGTGCGGTTTTCCTATCAGTTTTCATATGAATCACTATCCTATCACTGAGTGATAGCGATTCGTGGGAAAACTTATCAGGTACGGAAAGCGACGATTCTGATGTCTTTCTGGCACATAGCTCCATTGGAAATTCTGAAGAATCATTTGATATACTTCCCAAATATGTTTTACTTTGGTGCAGAATGAGTAGTTTCATCAAATTCTTTGATTTTCAAACTACTCATTCTGCACAAGAAAAAAAAAAAAAATTTGGGAAGTATATCAAAAAAGCCACCAGATGAAATTCTGTGGTGAAATGGCATGATACAGCGTTAGCTGTTAGGATCACAACTTTGTATCATGTCATTTGGTGTACTTACATTTTTTAAATTGCCGCCTGTTCCACCCCACTGCATCGCAAAGCTCGCAGGGAAGGGAACGGGAAGACAGGTGCCGACATCGGCTGAGCACACAGCGGGGAGGACAGCGGGGAGAGAGCGGGGGGGGGGGGGGCTGGGGGGAGTTTTGTTGTGGGGTAATCTCGTGTGGGGCTTGAGGTTACCGCTTTGGTACTGTATATTAACCCTGAGCCAAACTTCGGGAGTGAGTAAAACACAGGTACTCTGGGTAACTGACTTTCATAAATTCCCCCATCTATCGATGATACCATCCTCTAATGCTTCATCTAGAATGCAGAACAGCATTCTTTGTTCTCTTTCCATATTTATAGGGAGAATGGGTATATACACCAATCTATATTGTTTAGTATCTTCTTACACATATCTATGTAGTTTCTTTTTAAGTGTCTGATCTCCCCAGTCACAGCTTTGACAAACATGGAGATCTCCGGTACTGTCGCCAAGGGGGGAAAAGTACTTAATCTTTTACGTAGGCCTGTCTCCTTTAAAAAGGAACCTGTTTATTTTCCATTATTGGGAAAAAATTCTCCCAGTCCTCATTCGCTTACATAGCAAAAATTCTAGCATTGAATTTGCAAAAGTCCTCATCTGAATCAGTATGGCCTTCTTCCCATAAATCAGAAAGATCTCGCAAAGTACAGTATTTCCCTCCTTGGAAGGTCGGTCCAATTTCCCAAGGTCCCCAATGGCGGACCATTGGATTTTTTATGGTATATAGTATGCAGGATCAACTTTCATGCAAATAAAGGTCCTTGATTATATCAAAGACATCCCCAGTGTTAAGCTGGATACACACTATCCAACTTTTGTTGGTAGATTTCCTTCAGATTTACCTTTTCTATGTAGTGCAAGGGCCTGCCAGACTGCATACAAATTGAAAGTGTTTAGGTTTGACCTCATATTATATGGTTTTGGTAAGTCTAAAGGAAAAAGTCTTCAGAAAATCTTATAGTGTGTATGGCCCATTAGTCGGGCAAAAGGACAGACCCTGCTCTAGGAGGGCCGATTGAGACCTTATTCAGTACTAGAAAGATTTTTAAATTTTCTCCCCCTCCTTGCTGTAAACAAACTTGTCCAGACCAAATTTCTTGGGAGGGGGTCGAGAGTCCCTGTTAGGTATGTGTTCCCTCCATATTGGGGACCTTTATACTGGTTGCTGGACCTAGATCTACATCACCACCTCCTCCTGTGCCTTCTGGGGGTAATTCCTCTGTTTTTTGAGGGGACTGACCTTTGTTCATTGACTTTGTTCATTCCTTACACCTGAGATGGAAAATGGAATTCATCCTCCAACTCATAGTTTTTCCTTTTGAAAAGTACCTCCACATTTATTATGGCTTCGTCCTCTACCTCTAGATGTATTTGGTGCTCTTCTAAACGAGCCAATAGATTTAGTTTCTGACTGACTGCTCTCCTCATAGCTTTGATATCCTCTCCAGTGAGATCTAAACTGTCCCCTATTTTGAACAACCCCCCATTTGTACGCCTGATTTGTGGCATACGTTATCTGATCCCCAATTTTTTTTTTTCTCCACCTGATATGTCCGAGTTTTCCAATTGCTTGACAAATTTCTCTTTTGCTATCACCTGAGGTTTCTGTCTATGTGGGGCTAAGGAGTCTAAAGCTGCTTCTAAATCCTAATTTGAGTCATTTGTTTCTCATAGTAGTCCATCAAAAGGACCACCATATTGCAGGTACACTGCTGCAAATTATCCTCCCATCTTTTCTTGAAGTCTAGATCCACTTCCCTAATCTCAGCCCTTTTCGGATAGATTTGCTCATCCAAGTACTTCTTAAAGAAGTCAATATTCCACCAGGTCCGTGATTTTCTCTCGTATAGGTCTTTAAATTTATATAGAGAGCATAATTGTTCCCTATCATTTTATAACATTTGTGACAGTATTTTCTTCCAACTGTATTTTACTGACCATTTCCTCCCAGAAACATAGATCCATCCTATAAATCAATAAAATGATTCTCCTAGAAACCTCCTTCCTCTCCCCTAGCTCTCTTTTCCCGCTACCTATGTATGTATACATTAATTCTCAATAAATCTGGGTAACGTTCATAAATACCTAGGACTCCATGGGAATAGATTCCCGTTTCTAAAGCACAAAAACACAGACACACTCTGGAGACCTACAAGGTATAGAACTAATTTTATTGGTTCATGTGCGGTCTCCCATTCATTGCATGTAAACGCCTTCATCTTTGATTGTTTTAGTTGCACTGACAGCAGAGGATATGTGAGTGGACCTTCTTGAAAGCAGAGTATCATTTGGGATTCTGAGACCAACGTAGTGGAATGGCAGCGTGGTTTCCAAGTGACTTCTGCATAAGTATGTCTTTAAATAATAAATGAGAGTATCTTCCCCAAATGACCTCTGCATGTACACTTCCTGAATAGTGTGGGCGGAAACTGAGGGAGTTGCCTTGCTATGTATTGTAATGGGTGCTGCATCGTGATGTCATGGCGCACTGCATATGCGCGGCATATTGATCAGTGCGACGCCATGCCGTCACCGATGCACTGTGCATGCGCGGTAGTGCCATTTTTCAACCATATTGGAAAAAAAAGGAATCCCATATAAACAAGAAGGGAGACTGGCAGTGAATGACAACCTCTGAAGCAGCCGGGATGCCCCCCCAAAACCGGTCAGGCTTTGGGCTTTGTCCCACTAGCTGCACCCTTGGATTAATTACACCCTTGGTGCCTCAAGCTTATACATCACCAGTGAAACTCACCTGGAGGAATGGTTGCCAGCAATGACTCTGAACAATATGTACCCTTCTGTTCCCATAGGAGTACTAATAATTGCTAATCTTTTATTAATGGCAAAGACTGTATCATAGCATGCACTATGGAGTAATATGTCCTCTCCAAGGAGGATTAATGTGTGATTGGGGTCATTGGCATACCATATAGTCCATTAGTACAATATGCTCTCTATACATACCTATGGAGGAGGTCACAAGTGAGATATGCTTCCTGAGCGGGGTAGGTCTGTCTATGTACACATCATTGGAACGGTTCACTTGATACATGCTCATGTGAGGGAGACGAAGACTCTATTATATCATATATCATTTAAATCTTTGAAAAATATATTTATTTTCCTATGTCCGTTCTCTGTGATTTGCATTCTAGTTTCACTGATCCTGGATGTAAAAAGGGATGGAGCCTTTTATCTCAATTTCCTCACTTGAACCTCAGAGGCCCTCCATTATTTTCGTTTGGGGGACAATTAATCTCTGGATGCAACCGTAAAAAAGCCAATACTAATAAAAAATAAAAATCAATAATACTGTAAACCCCTGGGAGAACATGATCAGAGGAGAAATTCTGAGAGCCATGGAACCCTAGGTATCAGTTTCATTATATATACAGTTGCAAGAAAAAGTATGTGAACCGTTTGGAATGATATGGATTTCTGCACAAGTTTGTCATAAATGTGATCTGATCATAATCTAAGTCACAATAGACAATCACAGTCTGCTTAAACTCATAACACACAAAGAATGAAATGTTGCCATGTTTTTATTGAACACACCATGTAAACATTCACAGTGCAAGTGGAAAAAGTATGTGAACCCCTAGACTAATGACATCTCCAAGAGCTAATTGGAGTGAGATGTCAGCTAACTGGAGTCCAATCAATGAGATGAGATTGGAGGTGTTGGTTACAGCTGCCCTGCCCTATAAAAAAAAAAAAAAACACACCAGTTCTGGGTTTGCTTTTCACAAGAAGCATTGCCTGATGTGAATGATGCCTCGCACAAAAGAGCTCTCAGAAGACCTACGATTAAGAATTGTTGACTTGCATAAAGCTGGAAAGGGTTATAAAAGTATCTCCAAAAGCCTTGCTGTTCATCAGTCCACAGTAAGATAAATTGTCTATGAATGGAGAAAGTTTAGCACTGCTACTACTCTCCCTAGGAGTGGCTGTCCTGTAAAGATGACTGCAAGAGCACAGCGCAGACTGCTCAATGAGGTGAAGAAGAATCCTAGAGTGTCAGCTAAAGACTTACAAAAGTCACTGGCAAATGCCAACATCCCTGTTAGCGAATCTACAATACGTAAAACACTAAACAAGAATGGATTTCATGGGAGGATACCACAGAGGAAGACACTGCTGTCCAAACAAAACATTGCTGCACGTTTACAGTTTGCACCTGGATGTTCCACAGCAGTACTGGCAAAATATTCTGTGGACAGATGAAACCAAAGTTGAGTTGTTTGGAAGAAACACACAACACTATGTGTGGCGAAAAAGAGGCACAGCACACCAACATCAAAACCTCATCCCAACTGAGTAGTATGGTGGTGGGGACATCATGGTTTGGGGCTGCTTTGCTGCGTCAGGGCCTGGACGGATTGCTATCATCGAAGGAAAAATGAATTCCCAAGTTTATCAAGACATTTTGCAGGAGAACTTAAGGCCATCTGTCTACCAGCTGAAGCTCAACAGAAGATGGGTGTTGCAACAGGACAATGCCCCAAAACATATAAGTAAATCAACAGAATGGCTTAAACCGAAGAAAATACGCCTTCTGAAGTGGTCCAGTCAGAGTCCTGACCTCAATCCAATTTGAGATGCTGTGGCATGACTTCAAGAAAGCGATTCACACCAGACATCCCAAGACTATTGCTGAACTGAAACAGTTCTGTAAAGAGGAATGGTCAAGAATTACTCCTGAACATTGTGCACAACTGATCTGCAACTACAAGAAACGTTTGGTTGAAGTTATTGCTGCCAAAAGGAGGTTCAACCAGTAACTAAATCCAAGGGTTCACATACTTTTTCCACCTGCACTGTGAATGTTTACATGGTGTGTTCAATAAAAACATGGTAACATTTCATTATTTGCGTGTTATTAGTTTAAGCAGACTGTGATTATCTATTGTTGTGACTTAGATCAGGGCTTGACAAATTTGCCTGAAATCTAGGAGCCAGCTAAAAAAGTTAGGAGCCAGTTTTTTTTTTTTTTTAAACTAACAACCAAGCTTTATTTAACAAAACGGATACTAAATTTACACATAAATACGACTAGAACCCCACTCTCCTCTATAGCCCAATTGGATGGAAACAGACTGTCTGTCTCTTTCTATCCGATGCCATCTGATCCGATCCACGGGATGGATAGAAAATAGAACCACCATCCGTCTGTTTTTGGCGGACAGGATCAGATGGCGGCAGATTACTGCTCCATAGAGGAGAATGAAGGGTCCGATCAGGTCTGCCTGAAAAACTGACAGGCGGACCTGATCAGACAGCCCGTGTGAAAGGGGCCTTTGGCTGTGGCACGGCGATTAGGAAAAAAAAAAAAGTATATATATAACAATTTTTAATAAGAAGAATTGGAAAAAAGAAAAACATTTTTTATTTTTTTTAATAATTAAAAAAAAAAAAAAAATATTATTTATTTTTTTTACATTTAATAAATTAATAATAATAACCACACTCCCTGTCCACTTACCTTTAAGCAATGGTAACTGGACAGAGAGATGAAGCCTTAAAAAAACTTCCCTCTCCTCTCCTCTTTGGAAGGAGATGGTAAGGCATTGAGAACATGCATTACTCCCGGCCAACACAAGAGGGCGCCAGTTCCCCTAGCCTCTCATCTCACAGAAGAAGGCCGAAAAGCCGGGGGCCTCAATTTGTGGACGGCGCGGAAGTCCGTGCACTCGAGGAGGAGGTGAGGGGCGCAAAAGGGACAGGACACCTCCTGCAGGGCACCCCAGGCGCCAGGTCGCTAATTCTAGTCGCAAATGCGACCTGGCGCCCGGGGTTTGTCGAGCCCTGACTTAGATGACGATCAGATCACATTTTATGACCAATTTGTGCAGAAATCCATATCATTCCAAAGGGTTCACATACTTTTTCTTGCAACTGTATGACACATATGCGTATATAGACAGGCTGAATAGGGAGCAGAGCAGTTGGGACATGTTTTTAAGGTGTCTTGTCATTTATATCTATGTGGATTTTATATTTTGTTTTCTCATAAAGATAGTGACTTTTACATGTCTATGGGAGTAATCGCACATTATTTACCGTCCACTTATATGGTCAATTAAGTTGGGGACGCATATAGACCAATAGAAATCCAGGTTTTTGAATATGTAAGAAGGTAGAGCTTATATCCATCTGGGTTTGCGTATTTGTGTTATGTTTAAAGAATAGTGGAGAAGTTCCCTTCCTTTAACTTGTGGGAAATTTGTTCTATACCCTGTAGGACTCCAGAGAGTGTTGTGTTTTTGATGCTGGAGTTAGCAGTAGTAAGCATCTTTTTGCCCACCACATGTTCCCTGGTAAAGTTCTAACCCCTGATCGCCCCCAGTTAACCCTTTCACTGCCCTGTCACAGTATCATTAGTACAGTGTAAAGATTTTTTTTTTTTTTTTATCAGTGTATTAGCGTCACAGGTGACGCCAGATAGCGTTAGCGTCAATCCCAGACAGCGTCAGATTTCCCGCCACATTCATCATTACATTAAATCCTTTGATTGCCAGTAACACACACACTATACACCTCCATTACTAGTATATTTGAAATGGATCAATATCTTTGATTAGAACTATACTAGCGTTCCCAATAAGTATATAGTGTTCCCAAAAATGCAGCATTAACAGGATCAGCCCAGACACCTGCCAGCACCTGCGTTTAGCCCCCCGCGCCAAGTGCAGTGTCAGTAAGATCACTGTCATTTCTGATATGCAGTACATGAAACCGCAGCATTAGCAGAGTCAGGCCTGCTCTCTGCTAGCAATAGCAGGTACCTTTGCAGTGGTTTAAACAGTCCTTGACAGCCAGGTGCTTTTTTACCTGCGAGTCACACTAGGTACCTATAAATTTAGTGGCCAAAATGTAAAAACGAAAGGTACACTAGTGAAGATGCCTACAGAATAGGGTTCATGACAGATGAGAGCGATGGGGAGTCCTTACTGTCAGAATCAGACTCCGTATAAGAAACTGTAGAGAGCAGCATCACCCTGACAGATAGCTCTGATTACAGAGTAGAGGTCCCTGCTAAGGTAACGCATACCCAAACCCATGCCCAGGTTGGTTACTGAGGTGGTACAATCGCATAATGATACCCGTATGCAGCAGAGTGCCAGTACTAGGGCCACTCTACCTTCTGGTGAACTGGTGAGCACCAGTCGCCTAGTACATCCTGGTCGTAGATAAACCAGCACTGCTCTTACACTTGGTGACATGGTGCGTCCCATAAGTGCAGTTCAAGCTGATAAGGTGGCTAGTACAAGTAGTGTCCCACAGCCTCCAAGAATTCAAAGTGTCGTTCCTGCTGCATTTGCATATCCTGGTTGGGATCACACAGATTGTGCAGAGCCCCTACTCCCCCCCCCCCCCCCCATTTACTGACTAACTTGGAATTCAGGTGGAAACGGCAGATTTAACTGTATGCAGACTGGTTGGCGAGTTGAGCTTGGAATTTTCTTTCATGCGTTTGCCCTTCCATGTGCTCCTTGCTGTGAAGGCCAGTGACAGATGGGACAGGAGCCATTTCTTTTTTTACTGGTGTAAATATTGGTGGGGTGGGGGGCACACTGGACACCTTTGCTGCAATTGTGCTATGTGCTGGGTGTCCATGGTGCCCCTGCGCCTTTAAGAAGGACCGGGCTACCTCTAGGCCCACCTGCCCCTTATCCATCCATTGGAATATTAGAATGCATGTGCTTCAACTGTGGAGACTCTCATAAATTTAGAAGGGTTAGGACTGCAAGTAATACAGGGTGCCGTGAAGGGGCCTTGCAGCTTACGCATGTGTTTGCAAATGTGTGCCAACTAAACCCATTTTAAGAGGCATACTGTTGGACAGGTTAATTCGGTTGGTAAGTTGAGCTAGGAATTTTCTCTGTTTTTTTTTTTTTTCTTTCATGCGTTTGCCCTTCCATGTGCTCCTTGCTGTGAAGAAAAAAAAAAAAAAAAAGGTAATCTGCTCTAGATAATAACCAGATCTGTACAATAGCAAATAGAAGTGCAAAACCAAATATCTAAAACATGTATATATATATATATATATATAAATGAAATTGTGACTGCAGCACTAGCTGATAATCACACATCGAATATCCCACAGTTTCCAAAAATAGTGTTGCTCTATCACATACCGTAAATCCATAAAGAGTGCAGAAATCCTAATATCAAAATTATAGAGTCCAGTGAAAAAGTAAAACAAACTCCAGTAGTCCACTGTGAATAGCAAATCGTCACACCAAATGTGCGCCAGCCACCTTATACAAATAAAAGCACCTTACCAAACATTTAGACCCCACATCTCAAGAGGTCTAACAAATCCCACCTGGCTGGATGGCTCCAGCTCCCTCTCTTTCTTGGATGTGCTTCAAGTCTATCACACTTCAGACCAGCATGCTTCATAAAGCCAGTGGTTCGCTTCACATAAACTTGCCTCATTGTCATCAACCTATAGGGGTTTATTTACTAAAGGCAAATCCACTGTGCACTGTAAGTGCAGTCGCTGTAGATCTGAGGGGGGGGGGGTCATGCATGTAAAAAAAAAAAAAAAAAAGAAGCCTTTTTGCTTGCACATGATTGGATGATCAAATCCGCAGAGCTTCCCCTCAGATCTACAGTGTAGTGCACAGTGGATTTGCCTTTAGGAAATCAACCCTATAGTGAAGTACAGTAAAAAACGGATTAATAAACTTGATGGGTACCAATATCAAAGAGCATATCGCACAACCACCGGCTCACCAGACGGACATGCAGATGTCACCACTGACCAGTACGTACGTAGGGCAAAACTCAGCTGTGACATCAGCACATCCATCCGGAGAGGTGGTGGCTGTGCGATATATATACATATATTGTACGTTAAAAGTCTGCACTTAACTGTGCTCTCCTGTGACCCAGAAGAAGCAAGCTAAAGACCGCTGTAGGCAGATGTTGCAGATCTGTTCCATTCTTGAAGAATCATGAAAGTAATGTTGGATCCAGGCAGGTGTCTGATTAGCGCTGCTGAGAGCCTGGGCCAGCAAATCCTGTCCCCTCCCCAGCATAGCACTCCAGTGTACCCTGGAGAGGCAGAACAGAGAGTGGTGATTGAACAGAGCAATCAGTGGTCATGTGATCACTCAGTTGGGCTTAGAACTGGTGGGGGACAGCTGCAGCATCTGACCTTTGCTGCAGCAGGGAGAAGGAGTATAGATGTTTTTTTTCTATTTCCACTTTTCTCTTACCACCATTACCACCCCCCCCCCCCAGCCCTTTAACCACTTGCTGACTGCCTAACGCCGATTTACGTCGACAGTCAGCCCCTCACAGGCAAAGCGACGTAGGTCTACGTCGCTAGTCTGTGAGGGTCTAGGACCCCTCCGCGCGAGTGACCGGCGGACCCGATGTCCGCCGGTCACTCACGATCGTCGGTTACAGGGGGAGAAAGGCAGGCGGCTAATGTAAACAAAGCCGCCTGTCAGTCTCCCCCGTGTAACAGCACAGATCATACTGTCCTGCTATGTAGGACCGTTGATCTGTGCTGTTACACACACCGCCACATCCAATCACAGTAAGAATCACGCCCCTAGGGACACACTTAACCCCTCCCTCTCAAATAAAGTTAACCCCTTCACTGCCAGTGTCATTTTTACAGTAACAGTGCATATGTATAGCACTGATTACTGTAGTAATGTCACTGATACCCCCAAAAGTGTAAAAAATGTCAGTCAAGGGTCCGATCTGTCCGCCGCAAAAAAAAAAAAAAAAAAAAAAAAAAAAAAAAAAAAAAAAAAAAAAAAATCGCACAGGTGATCAAATACCACCAAAAGAAAGCTCTGTTTGTGGGAAAAAAAAGGACGTCAAATTTGTTTGGGTACAGCGTCACACGACCGTGCAATTGTCCGTTAAAATAACGCAGTGCTGAATCGCAAAATAGGCCCTGGTCAGGAAGGGGGTAAAATCTTCCGGGGCTTAAGTGGTTAAGAAGTTCTAAATGCTGGGAGGCAGAGGCAGGCATTCTGATCCGCAAGTATGCATCGGGAGCTTTCCAGTACCCCCAGGGATCACGCTTTCAGTACAGGAATAGGTTTACATAGGGATGCATATATGCAGCCTCTTGGTGTTAAAGCTCTCCCTCCGGAAAGAACTGGTTTAAAAAAAACAAATAAAACCTTGGCTTATGCTGACTATAGACATGGCCTATGCTCTGATCTCAAGTAGACCTAAACAATTGTGTTATAAACATGCATGTTATTTATCAGCTGCAATGAATTTAGGTTTATGAACAAAGAAAATGTTCCCATCTCCAGCCTTGTCAGGTAGAACAGAGACAAATGGCCAAAAAAACCCATCCTGGACAATCAGTTCTCCCTTTGAGATCAATGAAGCAGTGAGAAGGTCACACAGATGATCATTACTGGATTCAATCACTTCACACAAACCACACACTGGCCTGTTCAAACTACAATATCGACCATATGTAACACAGGCCACTGCTAACTGAACATGGGGATATAGGTTTAGGTCAAATGGCAAAAAAAAAAAAAAATCTAAACCTGTAACATGCCTATTTATATTTGATATCCAGAGCAAATGGAGCTCATGTATTTTGATGCAAAGCAATTATTGGCTCAAGCTGGGAAAACTGGTTTGGGCTGTAGGCCAGCTCGGATTAGACCAGATACACTATCATCTGCTATTAAAACTGGAAAATTTGTTACAGGTGGCCAAACTTCATTCTACCCTGTCAGATACACAAAATTAGTAGAATATACAGGATTCAATTTCTGAATAACTAGAATATACTATCCCCTTATAAATAGGAACCTTACTTTTACGTCTCTGAATAATGGCCTGTGGCAAACTATAATGAAAAAAAAAAGAAAAAAGGGGGCTATTAAAAGTGATTAAACAAAAAAAAAAAAAACTACAGCACAGTCAAAACAGAAATTTTATTTCGAACATTAGAATCTAAATGTTGGAGGGTTTTAATTATTTGCCTTTTTAACACTAGGTATTGAAGATGGCCTTAGAGGCCTCAGAACTGGAAAACACTTCTATTTACTATAGGTTTCCATCTTCTTCCATGCTAGACACACATAGGATTTCTGAGCATTTCATTCATTAAACCTCCCATGACATATACAGTATACTTTGTATAAATCCAAATAGGTTGAAATTGTTGCCCGCAGCTGCTTTCCACTTTATTGTATAAATCAAGGATTTTAATACCCAATTATGCCACACAGGATAAAACCATATATTATGGCTGTGTATAGACAGGCGTCAACATGGGGACTTTATATTTATTATTATTATTTACTGAGGCTACTTCATGATGGGCAAGCCAGAAAGTATATTCTAATGCAAATGAATCAGGAAAGTTAGTTTTGCAGTGCATAGAGTGAAAGCAAACATTTGCTATATAGCACTGCACTATGCATCCTGATATTAGTTACCAAGTGAGATTTCCATTAGTTATACATTATATAGTCTAAAAGAAACTGCAGTTTTAATTACTATATCAAGTTAAGGCTCAATAGGATTCTTTTGGAGAATGATAGTACGTTTCTTCTGTCCTCGGTTTATGAACCATAGGAATCAGTATGGCAGGGGATATGGTTTCCTTAGAACAGAGTTTTGAAAGAAAGTATTACCGTAACATAAAAAAAAAAAAAAAAAAACACAAAACTAAAAAAAGGATTACTTTAAATACAAAAGCTAAATATATAAAAAAGCCAAAAAACACAACCATCAAACACGAATCAGAAGGTAAAACTGACTTCCAAGAAGCCCACTGTGAGACAGAGGGAGTGAAATTGTGTGCAACTGTAAAAGAAAAATTTAACTTGCTCTAGAACAAAAAAGTTGTCTGTAAACTGGATTCTCACATTAAATAATGTTTATAACACAGAGAAAACCAGCACTGCACTAAACACAACAGCCAGAAGGTAAAACAGCAAATAGAATTTTTAAAGACTACAAGTATGAAGCATCTATAAATAGTAAGCAGGCATTCGGATCGGATCTGGTCCAGGTCCACCACCACAATCAACAGCATTACACACGTAGTTTTAGCTGTGACAAAGGGGGATGGGGGGGGGGGGGGGGTTTGGCATTCTTTGGGCATTCTTCCACCGACCCCTGGTTAGTTTTAGCATGGGTTCCCTGATACCGTAAATGTAATTGTAAGGGTTACTATAAAAAAGGTTGAGAAAGGCTAGATCTTCTACTCAACTTTGAAATGCTTCCTTCATTTCCTATTCGGACATCCATCAATTAGTCCTGAAAAGAGGGCCCCTCCTTGTGAAAGGAAAACAGACAGTAGTACAAACATTTCCTTCCAATAAAAACAAAGTGAAAGTCCTGGTAGGATATAAAAAAAAAAAAGCAATCTTCTATGCCACCATCTTTCCATCACCACGTGCAAAAAAGGTGACACATGCTTTTCACACTCAATAGTGCACCACTATGATTGTTTGTTCCACCACCTAGCATAAGGGAGGCCACTCACCAGATACTGTAGCTTTGGGCTACCAGGACCCTCGCAGCTTATGTAATTACAACTCTTATGGAGGGTATATACTTGATGTTCACCTCCTTTGCTCTTACATGTAATGTCACCAGCAGGGAAATCCCAGAATGAAAAAAAATAGTGCAAACATCGTGCAATACATTTTAAACCATCCAATGCACTTCCATTTCCATGTGCTATAAAGCAGCACCAGCTGTAATTGCCTGTAACATTCAATCCTCGCCACTTGTTTCTATGAGCCGATGTGCGTTCCACCTGAGCTGGACGTGAGGGGGGGACTATTGAGTATGAAGAGCATGTATCACATTTTTGCAAATGGGGAAGGGAGTCTTGGTAGATGATAGACTAGGCAATAGCATGCAATGTCAAGCGGCAGCTGCCAAAGCCAGCAGAATATTAGCATGCATAAAGAAAGGGATGTATTCCAGAGATAAGACTATAATCCTTCCACTTTATAAAACTCTGGTCCGACCGCATCTGGAGTATTCTGTCCAGTTCTGGTCGCCAGTCCTCAGGAGGGATGTGTTGGAGCTGGAGAGAGTACAGAGAAGGGCAACTTAACTGATTAGGGGATTGGAGGACCTTAATTATGAAGAGCGTCTGCAATCGCTTGATTTATTCTCCCTGGAGAAGAGACGCCTAAGAGGGGACATGATAGCAATTTCTCAATGGTGATCTCGACATAGAAAAAAAGCTATTCAGTCGTAGAAAGTGCATGAAGACTCGAGGGCATACAATGCGATTAGAGGAGAAGCGTTTTAACCTCAGGCAACGTGGGGGGTTCTTTACTATTAGAGCTGCAAGATTGTGGAATTCTCTACCACAAGAGGTGGTTTCTGCGGGTAGTATGGTGGCTTTCAAAAGACTTAGACGTACATCTCAAGGATCAGAACATTCAGGGCTATGCGAGACGATTACGGCCACACACACCTACACAGGTTGAACTGGATGGACTATTGTCTTTATTCAACCTCAACTACTATGAAACAATGAAACTATGAAAGATGGCGAAACAGAAGATGGCTTCTTGTTTTATATCAGAACAGGATTTTCACTTGTTATTTAGGTTTTTATTGCAAGGATTTGTTTTTTGCTTTCTGATGTTTTTATAATAGCATTGGTACATTTATACTTTAGCAGTTTAAGAGATCGGCTAGAGCCTCAACACACGGAGTATATGTTTTTGGAGTTCACACCAAAATTGATGGCAGCATCTTACTGAATAGTAGAGATGTGTGGTTTGTTTGTTGCTGTATAAACAATGTTTACCGAATGTTCTGAATAAAGAAACAAAATTCGCCCAAATTTCTGAAATTTGAACTGTAAACATATTTCTGAAATCAAAGACTGCGTTATTAGAGTACCATTTCAAAATAATGCTGTTTTTGTTAAGCCAAAGATGATTTAAAGAGTCATTGTAATCATTTGATGAAGATTTTTCTTTTATTTGTTCACTTTGCCACATTAGAATTGGGAAAAATCAAAAAGACATGTAGCACACTACAAGGTAGATGCTAGGTAAAAGCTTAGTGGGCCTTGGCTGCCTAACAACAGGGCCATGATTTTCAGCTGGGCTGTTATGTCTCCTAGTTGTGGCTGCTGAGAGGGCAGTCTCCCCACTGGCTCCATGAGAGGATTCTCATTGGGCAGTGGAGGAAACCCAATCAGTGGCTCATTCAGGCCTGTATCTACCCCAAAAGGCTGATTCTGCCACAGAGGATTCTGGGAGTGGGTATAAGTTTGAGGGGAACGCATGACGCAGCGTCTTTGGTGGGAAGCAGAGTCCCAGGAGGGAGGGTACTGTTTGGTGTGATATATATCATCCATAACAGGTACGGCTGTCTCTCCTCCTGTCAAAAGGATCAGGTGTCTCGGGTGGCTGCCTGAGAGTCCAGAGAGAGAGCTGAGCTGAGGAGAGGATCCGGTGTGCCGAGGACCAGTGGAGATAGAGGGGTTCAGTTCCAGGAAAGCATGCCAAGTTGGTGAGTACTGTGAATTGCCCCTGAGGGTCTGCCTGAAGTGTAGAGTGTACCACTCCAGTGAAGGTCCCAGGGATCCAGGAGCCAGCTAGTGTCAGAGGGGGGGGGTGCCTAGAGAGAGGACCCTGAAGTGTCAGGGGGGGGGTGCCTAGAGAGAGGACCCTGAAGTGTCAGAGGGGGGGGTGCCTAGAGAGAGGACCCTGAAGTGTCAGAGGGGGGGGTGCCTAGAGAGAGGACCCTGAAGTGTCAGAGGGGGGGGGGAGGCCTAGAGAGAGGACCCTGAAGTGTCAGAGGGGGGGGGGAGGCCTAGAGAGAGGACCCTGAAGTGTCAGAGGGGGGGGGGGAGGCCTAGAGAGAGGACCCTGAAGTGTCAGAGGGGGGGTGCCTAGAGAGAGGACCCTGAAGTGTCAGAGGGGGGGGGGTGCCTAGCGAGAGGACCCTGAAGTGTCAGAGGGGGGGGGTGCCTAGCGAGAGGACCCTGAAGTGTCAGAGGGGGGTGCCTAGCGAGAGGACCCTGAAGTGTCAGAGGGGGGTGCCTAGCGAGAGGACCCTGAAGTGTCAGAGGGGGGTGCCTAGTGAGAGGACCCTGAAGTGTCAGAGGGGGGTGCCTAGTGAGAGGACCCTGAAGTGTAGAGGGGCGCCAGCGGTTGGGCCCTGAAGAGTTAATCATACAGTGTTAAGGTTTGCAGCAGCACAAGTAGTTACAAGGAGCTACCTCAGTCTGTGAAGGGCTGGAGGGAGCTGTTCACAGGACTTTTAAGCTAAACAGAGTGTCAGGAGTCAAATGTCCTACAGTCCTGAATCTTCTGAGTTAACCTGAGTATTAAAGTCGAAGTTCAAGCACAGTTCAGCAGAACAGGATCTTCAAGCGCCAGGGAGCGTTGGCCGGCATTCAGCCGGTGTCAAGACATCGCTAACAGGCATTTTTCTGTACAGTGTCCCAGTTGAACCAGAGGAGTATCCCACTCATTCCCTTCTCCCATCCCCATTACCAGGGGAGAACTAGGAAGGGGGGCAGGGTGGCAATTGCCCCCCGGGCTGCTCTGATGCTGGGTAAAAAGGCCGCACTCAGGGCTGGATTAATGTAGGGGCCAGACACTGTATACAGCTGCTGGTCGCCGCTATACAATTTTATATTTGCAGAGCTGCAGTGGAGCGGTATGAGTGTGCAGAGTACGCTCCTGCACCCGGCCGGCACAATAATAAAACACAGTCACTTCCCTGTCAGGCAGAGTGATCTCCGCCCGACAGGAGCTTCCTAGGCCCCGCCTGGAGTAATGTCATTTATTTTTGGTAAACCTCCTTTGTTGCTATTAACATTCAATTATGTTACCATATTGCATCATGTTTGTCTTGCTTCATAACATCAATATCCATTATAAAACCAGGTGGGCCTGGATGGTGAGCTGATTCGATGGTTCAATGGGCCACTTGACTGGACTTGCCCCCTAGGCCTAAGGCTGCCAGCCCTCCCCTGCCCATTACAAAACAAACCAAAGATGACGGAATGGTCATTGTCTCAGCTCTCACACAGGTTTTCAACTTAAATGTGTCGGAAATGTTACCGGTAATAATGGCAGACCTATATCAGGCCCAATGCCTGGAAATATTGCTACAGACATAAAACGAATTCCGAATACGAATCCTGAATTGAACTTATCAACCAAATTTAATGAAGTAGATTAACCAATCTAAATTTTTTTTATGATGCACAGGTCTACTGAATAGCACTTAAATAGTAATTGCACTTGAGGGGCACAATTTTGCATATATCTAATAGTGCAAACATGTTTTAGCTAAAAAGGATAACTCCAGCTGTAGTAACAATTGCAAAAGGAAAAAGAATGGGCGCTCTTGCTGGGGGATGGGTCCTTTGTTCCAGACAGCCTTGATAGGTGAGATGTTAACCAGACTGATGGTGAATGTTCCAAAAGCACAGTGTTAGTGCTATCATCAAGGGCAACTCTTACAGGGGCAAAGCGAGATCCCACATGTAAGCAGAGTAAAGAGAAGGCGCCACTCAGTGAAGCAGTAATAAATTTATTAAGCTCATATCAAGACTTACATAAAAGCAAAATTGGAGCGTCATGACCCGGTGTCCTTCCTAACTCACCGTGTCCCCGTTGTGGAAGCTGCCAGGAGCCTAAACCAATCCGGGGGCTGAATCAGAGTGGCTGCGGCGAACCGCATACCTCACAGAAGGCCCGTGCGGCCGTAGACTAGGAATGGGCGGTTCGCCGCAGCTACACTCTGATTCAGCCCCCGGATTGGTTTAGGCTGCTGGCAGCTACCACCACGGGTACACGGTGAATTAGGAAGGACGCTGGGTCATGACGCTCCACTTTTTGCTTTTATGGAAGTCTTGATATGAGCTCAATAAATTTGTTATTACTGCTTCACTGAGTGGCGCCTTTACTCTGCCAGCTTTATTAACAGGTTATGTGTAGTACGATGAGAAAAACCGCTTTCGGAGCGATCGTCCGATAATCTGAAAGTTCGTACACAGCTTTTCAGAGAGGCGAGCATGACAGTTCATGTGTAATAATCCAAAGGCAAAAGCACAAAAAATGTTCTTGTATGATAACAGAACAAATGAGGTTTCATTTATTCAGGACAGTATTCATCTGTAAAGAGAAAAAAAAAAAAAAAATCACACACCTCGGATGATCATTCGTCTGATATTCTCATTGTGTGTACCAAGAATTCCACCCATATTTGGGATGTAGTAAGATGTTGCCAAGATCATCCAACAGTGCTTCTTCTCCCCTGCAGCCACTGCCACTTTTTTTTTTTTTTAAATTGGCACGGCTTTGGGGGGCTCTGCCTGCCCGGTCACATCATTTATTTACAGAAATCGACGAATGAACTACAAGTAGCTCTCAGTGGAAGAGGAGTGCGGTAATCTGTGCACTCCTAGCCAGTTGACACTTCTTTCAGCTCTCCAACTAAAAGCCCATACAGAGGTATGGGCAGAGAAATGGAGAAGAGTTTGCAGGGGCCCAACAATGCAATGTTTTGCAGGATCCTGTGCAAAAAATAAATGCACACTTTTTCTGCAAAATCAAGTGCGTTTTTTTTTTTTTAATTCAACTTGACCTTTAATTGAGTAAGGTATAGCACTATACCTTCTATTACACTGTGATCTTTTAGGTTATTTACCCCTCCCATTCCTCCAACCTTAAGGTTTTGTGTACAAAAATAAAGCTGGCCATACACTAGTAGAATTTAGTTTAAAACATTTCCATTTTTTTTTCCAAAATTTTTTTTAAATGTACATTTGAACAACATTTGTCAAGTCATCAACATGTATAAGGGAGAATATTCATATTCATACAAAAGATAACCCAAAAATGCCGACATTCAGTCCGTGTGTACAGCAGCCTGTCCGACGGAAACCTGATGAATGGGCATGCTGGAAAAACAGCAGCCAACAGCTGCGAGCGCTGACCAGTGTATTCTGGTGGGGGAGACACAGACACATTAGCTAGATGGGAAGCTCGCTGTATTAACATTACATAGATCTGTAGCACTGCTCCCTAGAGGACTGCTGATAATTACACCTTCTGGATCCCCCTGGGTTACCCTTAGCAATGGACAGCAGATAACCGCATTCTAAGTTCTTGGCTCAGTCAATAATCAATCCAGGGGATGTTGGTTTTTGTGGTTTTATTGAGAACTTGGATAGGAGAAGGGATGAGTGGGATACTCCAACTATTAACTATTCACAATCTGGAGGGACAGCTCACTCTAGAATGCGGCAAGGCCAATGCTTCACTTTGCCACTAAATTAAGGTACTTTAAATGTTCATGTGTGAATATTCTCTTCAGGGTTCTGAAACTAGCACCCCCTTTCTCTCAATGCCTGTGTGCTGACACCTGTCTGCTGACCCTAGCTTCTGGAGGGGTCCCCTTCCTGGCAGACCCAAGGCAAGTTCCTCTGTACTCACAGACACTTGTTTTCCAGAGTCACCGTTGCCTCCAAACTCCACTTGTCAGCATCCACTGGACCTCTGTATTCAGCCACAGCTTCAGGCTCACCAAGCTGAATGCCTGTGACCACCTTTCCCAGCTGCAGAACGAGAGACAGCCTTACCCTCCTTCTGGGACTTGGCTTCCCGCCCAAAGACCCTCTACCACATGTGCCCTTGACTTTTATAGTCTATCTCAGGATGCACCACTTTCTGTGCCAACCCACTGGGACAGTTACAAAAGCCTGTGTGTCACTGGCTGGGTTTCCTCCACTGTCCAACAAGCCTCCCCATTGGTTACAGTGGAGACACTCCCTCAGACCAGATAAATCACACATGGACACATGCAACAGGCCTAACTATTGATCAGGCTCCCCTGATAAGCAGACAGAGCAAACTATACTTTACCTGCCTAGCACCTATAGTATCTAGGAGGGTGCTACAGATAGTAGAGCGAGCCCCTCCATTTTTTTACTTTTAGCCCACTGGGTTGAATGGAAAAAACTGTCAGTGTGTACCATGTTTTAGATTGTTATTCATATTGACTTATTAGCTTCTTTAAAGATAATTTGTATTTATTCTTGTTCATGCTCCAGTCCTTTGTGTTTTTCATAGAAAAAATAAAATAACATGGATATACATAGGTATGCTGTATATACACACACATCACACCTTTCTTCTGATAAGTTACCAAAAGCCCCAGCTCACACTGCCGCGAGTTGATTACAAAGAAAAAGGTTCCCCCACTACTTTGGGTTGACTTCAACATGACTTGCATTGACTTCTGTTAAAAGAAATCGTATGCAAGCCACGATGAAGTCACGCAGGGATGTGGGCTTTGGAGCCGCACTATTGTGAACCGTGCCTAAGGCGGCAGATGTTATATGGTAAGTGTGTCCCGGTTCACACTAGTGCGATGCGGAAACCCTACAAATCTACTGCGGGTTCCCGCATCGCATTCCCAGCACAGGCAGTGCACACTGCCATATGCCAATCGCTGGGGGGGGGGTCAATTCAGAGTTAACGACACCCCAGATCAGTTCACATATCGCAGTGCGACCTGACATTCGGAAATTAATCGGATCGCATAAGTGTGAATCACCATGCAATCCGATTCTGGTGCAGACCCAAAAAAGGATCCTGTGCGTTTGTGCCAAATCAGATGCGAAATCAGCCATACTATCTGTATGGCTGAATTCGCATCGCACAGACATCGCATGCGATTTTCAGAGCAGTGCGATTCCAATCACATGCAATGTCTGCCATCGCACTAATGTGAACCGAGCCTGAAGGAAGAAAGTCAGACAATGATGGGGTGTGATCTGTGACTGAGTGTATTCTGTCACTACTGAAGCTTTTTAACTGCTGGGAAAAAATCAAATCATAACCTCTTCAGATAGGAGAGGAACCTGTCTAACCGGAAACACTATTGTCAACCGATACCAGGGACAGCAAAGTTATGTTTGTTTTCCTCATTAACCCTCTAGCATAGTTTATGCATCAGTATATTACATACAAGTCAAATGCAAACAAGAAATACCAGTACTGGTATAGTTCAAAGGAAAGCATTCAGAAATTAGATGTCATGGTGCTCGGTGAAGTACTGAATGTCCAGAGATGTCTGAATTCATACATGGAAATATAAAGCTAAACATTATTCATATCTTCTTACAGTAAGAGGTATTAAAATGGACAATATATAGAACAGAAGCTCCTTGACCAAAACTTCTCAATGCAGATAGGAGGGGGGTGGGGTGGTTCAGACAGGTAATTTGCACACTGCAAATTCAATTGGCAAGAATCTGCCGATCCCTGTGGCTGGGTGACAGGTGTGTGCGAATGTCTGCTCCCCCCATACAATGCAATGACAGGCTGATGCATCTACAACTTTGTGTCCAGCTATGATTACCGCAGTATAGGAACAGTCATTGCAGCTTTCCAATGGCATTCTAAGTGTGTGCTAATCGCCCATAAAAATGCACCCAAAAAGCCCAAACTTTTTTTTTGCCATCTGAAAGATTTTCGTTAACATCCTCTCATCTAGACAACTGCAAGTCAAAGGAAACCTCTATAGATCCGAGTAATGTGGGCTATAAAACCTATGCTTTAAAGCTAGGCTCTCCCCAACCCCCCCCCCCCCCCGTTTTTACCCAGTTATCTGGCCAGTAACACCTTCTTAATTAGGCTGCCCCCTCTGGATGAATGAGCACAGGGGGCACCTATGGACAGCATCATTGCCAGTTGGGGGGGGGGGGGGTATGGAGTGTTAGATGTACTAACATAAATACACTAGACACATTAAAGCCAAACTCCAGCGAATACCTTATAAGCAGTCATAAGCAACAGTTTTCTCCTTTTGGGATAAAGGTTTTACATAAAATAATAGGTGATCATTGCAAGCATCCCTGCTAGTGTCAAATGGTTTTTCTCATCTCTGTAATAACATACATTCTGCTGGTGAGCTTTTTATTTTGAAAAACAGGCTAGCAACTCTCGGACAGGGCACTTGTAGGAGTCTGAAGGAGCATCGGGAGTCTAAGCTTGGACTATCACCATCACCATCACCCTAAACACTTTACTTTTCCCTTTTTCTTCCTCGATTGCATCCCCAGGCTGGTTATCCGGAGACTGGGAGTTCTTTTTAAAAGGGGGGGGGGGGGGTAGATGTAAAGGGCTATTTTCAGACCTCTGTTTTGAATATCATTGGTTGACCTTGATGGATAATCATTCTCTATATTAGACAATTGTGTTTGTTTGGAAATTACCAATAAAAAAAATAAAAAGGAAGGAAGGAGGACTTGCTGGCTGGATCACCAGGTGAAAATAGAAGAAAGCAAGCCATAAAAAAAGAATACAAATGCAGCAATCACATTGAAGAAATGGTAATCTGCAATATGATAAATGCTTGCTTTAGTGTTTAACACCACTTTAAGTGTACCAGAGCGTTTCTTTCACAAACATTTCTTCCACTGATATAATCAACATGTATAAATACCTAAGAGGTCCATATAGTGAACTTGGTGTCGAGTTGTTCACTTTAAGGTCAACACAGAGGACAAGGGGGCACTCTTTACATCTAGAGCAAAACAGATTTCGTCTCCAAATACGGAAAGGTTTCTTCACCATAAGAGCGTGTGTGGCGGCAACCAGGTGAGGAGTACAAAGACAAGTATGTCTTGCCTACAGTCAAGCATGGTGGTGGGAGTGTCATAGTCTGGGGCTGTACGAGTGCTGCCAGCACTGGGGAGCTACAGTTCATTGAGGAAATAATGAATGCCAACATGTACTGTGACATATTGAAGCAGAGCATGATCCCCCTCCCCTCGGAGACTGGGCCGCAGGGCAGTATTCCAACATGATAACGACCCCAAACACAGCTCCAAGATGACCACTGCCTTGCTAAAGAAGCTGAGGTGATGAACTGGCCAAGCATGTCTCCAGCCCGACACCCTATTGAGCATCTGTGGGGCATCCTAAAATGGAAGGTGGAGGAGTGCAAGGTCTCCAACATCCACCAGCTCTGTGGGGTCCTCATGGAGGAGTGGAAGAGGACTCCAGTGTCAATCTGTGAAGCTCTGGTGAACCCTATGCCCAAGAAGGTTAAGGCAGTGCTGGAAAATAAATGGTGGCCACACAAAATATTGACACTTGGGCCCAATTTGGACATTTTCACTTAGGGGTGTACTCACTTTTGTTGCCAGCAGTTTAGACATTAATGGCTGTGTGTTGAGTTATTGAGGGGACAGCAAATTTACAATGTTATACAAGCTGTACATTCATTTTTCCAGTGTTGTCACATGAAAAAAATTGAAACTGGCAAAGATCAGCCAGGTTTTTTTTTTTTTTTTTTTTTTTTTTAGGGTTTTTCAATATGCAAGGCTGCACAAGGGCACAATGTGAAGATCGGTGAAAACTAGATAAAATACATAAAATGAGCACAAATCTGAAACTGTTCCCCAGGCACTATCAATCAGAAGCAACCTTTAATCTCATGGATAAAATTAAACAAGAATTCTGATTGATTGCTATAAGCAAAAGTTTACCCCCCCCTCTTCCCCCACCCCTTCATTAGGCCCAAATCTATTTTAATTTGACAGGATGACCATAGACATTTCCAGGGGTATAATTATTGCCATTGCAGCACACACATCTGTCATGGGGTCTATGGGCAGGGGCAGCTTGAGTGAACACAAAATTAAGCCACTAATGCCCCATACACACGTGCAGATTATATGCAGACTTACCAAAACCATATAATATGAGGTCAAACCTAAACACTTTAAATTTGTATGCAATCTGGCAGGCCCTTGCACTACATAGAAAAGGTAACTCTGCAGACAAAAGTCTGTAGATAATCTGCGCGTGTGTACGGGGCATTAGGAATAGTAAAATTTTGCCCACTTTGAGCATTTAAATCACAGGCTCACACTGAAAATTATGGACTACCTGGCCACACATTGATCTGCCCTTTTGAGTGGAGGGCCTTAAAATTTAGCTAGGACCTAGTAACATCCCAAACACTTCCAAAGGATATACTGAAATCCTCCTGAAAAATATGTACATGTCCATGTACTCTGACACCCCCCTGCCCAAATTCTGCCATGATATTGATCTTGCCTTTTGGAATTATAGGATATAGAATTAAAATGCAATTACTGACACCGAGCAGCATCAGATGATCAAAATCAGATTATGTTCAATATTCAGCCTTCATAGTTCTTTTGCACAATGAACAATAAAACAAAAATTTCTTCAAAATGTCATTACAGCTAAGATGGCCATACACTAAAGCTGGATACACACTATCCAACTTTTGTGGTTAGATTTCCTTCAGATTTACCTTTTCTATGTAGTGCAAGGGCCTGCCAGATTGCATACAAATTGAAAGTGTTTAGGTTTGACCTCATATTATATGGTTTTGGTAAATCTGAAGGAAAAAGTCTTCAGAAAATCTTATAGTGTGTATGGCCCATAATAGATGAATGTTTGTACGTACATGTGTACGAAAATGCATATGAAAAATCTTAGTACATTCAACGGCTTGACGAATATCTTTGAAAATTAGTTCCAACAATTTGTTTGCTTTTAACATTCCATTTCAAAACAAAAACAACTTTACTGAATGAAAACCACATATACAATGTTATGTGAAATTTGTTTGAAAAAAAAAAAAAATCTCCATTCTGCTCTTTTGAGTTCTCTTCTCTGTGCCCAAAAACAATTGAAAGTCAAACCCTACAATTAGAAACATTTACCAAACATCCTTAAAATAAAACAAATGACAAAACAAGATTCTACGAGTGCATAAGATTTCCAAACACTGGATTATAGACTCTGATGAACAAGATTACATTAGATAAAGTGAAGAAAAGGGTCAGTTGACCCAAAAAATTAAGTTATGGGTAGATGTCATTTTTTAAAATCTTGAAGCAGTAGTGGTGAAATTTTCTCATGTGTGTCCGCTCATACAAAATAGGAGAGGGTCTCACTTGATTGATGCATGATGGAGGAATGAACAAAAGGAGGGAGGAATGAATGAGTCGATGGAGAGAGGGAGGGATGGATGAATGGGCTGCTCACTAGGGGGGAACCTCTGGGTGAATACTGGCATGTATAAAAAAAGGGGATTCACTCCAGAAATAAAGAGATTATTCTCCCTCTCTGCAAGACTCTGGTCCGGCCACATCTGGAGTATGCTGTCCAGTTCTGGGAACCGGTCCTCAGGAAGGATGTGCTGGAACTGGAGAAAGTCCAGAGAAGGGCAACAAAAATAATTAGGGGAATGGAGGACATCAGCTATGAGGAAAGACTACAAGCACTGAACCTATTCTCTCTGGAGAAGAGACGATTAAGGGGGGATATGATATCAATGTACAAATACTGTACTGGCGACCCTAGCATAAGGAACAAACTATTCAGAGAAAGGAGATACAATAAGACACGTGGCCACTCACTAAAACTAGAGGAAAAGCGGTTTAACCTTAAAATACGTAAGGGGTTCTTCACTGTCAGAGCAGTAAGGATGTGGAATTCTCTTCCACAAGCAGTGGTATCAGCAGGGAGCATCGATAGTTTAAAAAAACGATTAGATGGGCACCTTAAAGACCACAAGATACAGGGGTATACAATGTACTAACCAACACACATCATAGGTTGAACTGGATGGACTGATGTCTTTTTTCAACCTCACAAACTATGTATGTAACTATGCAATGAATAAGGGTGTGATGAATGAATGGATGGAGTGAGTGAGTGAAATGAATGTATAGAGTGAGATTAATGAATGAATAGAGAGAGTGAAAAAGGTGAATGGAAAAAAAAAATGAATGGATCGGAATGAATGAATTGAGGGGGGGGGGGAGGAATTAATGATCGGAGAGAGGAATTAATGAAGGGAAAATGAGTGAATGGATAGAAGATGATAGAGCAGAAAAGTAAGCCTTCCCCTGCTTCAACAGAAGATGTGACAGGAAAGATTCTATGAGAGAGAGATACAAAAACCCCACACAGATCTGAAAAACAGAATCCCAGAAAGATAGATTCGGCTCAGCAGAGGCTACTCATTTCTATCAGTCTGAGTGGACCATTTATTAGGATACTAGATTACAGCTCAGTTGTAGCACCAAAATGATTTGGTGGTGTTAACTATGACATCTTAGCAGGGGACAAGAGCTGGTGGGATAAGTACTAGACTACTATCCAGGACAAGGAGTAGAAGACGGTTTCAAACGTGTTACTCTACTAGTAAGGTCACAGACTCTGCATGACAAACAGTCAATTGTCACCCCTCCCCAATTAAAACAGAGGTTCTTATACTTTGAAAGGAAATCAGTAAATATTTAACACTTGCTGCTCATTTAGATCTAGTAGTGTTATGCAAGAGCACTGACGCATATGCATTTCCTTTGTCAGTTTTAGACACTTGTTTCCAATGCATTTTTCACTTTAGGCTATGGAATGGATAGTGTTAACAGCCATTGACCAAACCTCGTTAATACCCTGTCACCAACGCATCAAAATGCAGGTTCCATGTGCTGCCATTGACTTCATTAGGTCTCCCAATGCACAAAAGCTCTGAATGCTTTTTCCATTAAAATACACTGGCGCATCGACGTAACCTGCTCGCTGTGCACATGTGCCCCGCGCCCCCAGCGCCCCAATCATTGTGTGCCCCGCACCCCCAGCGCCCCAATCATTGTGTGCCCCGCGCCCCCAGCGCCCCAATCATTGTGTGCCCCGCACCCCCATCATTGTGTGCCCCGTACCCCCAGCGCCCCAATCATTGTGTGCCCCACACCCCCAGCGCCCCAATCATTGTGTGCCCCGCACCCCAATCATTGTGTGCCCCGCACCCCCCAGCGCCCCAATCATTGTGTGCCCCGCACCCCCAGCGCCCCAATCATCAGGCTTTGGACAAACAGAGCTATAGTTCAGGCAAAAAAAAAAAAAAAAAGACAATACACAAATCTCTAAAAATAAAATATAAATAAAATTGGCGCAGACTCCGTGGACCACCTGATCTTTTTACTGCCATCATGCTAGCTTCACACTAGTGCAAATTGGATGCGGGTTTCTCCACATTCAATTCACATGACAGGAGTGTGCGTCTGGCTCTCAATGGAGTCGGTTTACACATCTCCGTGACGGCTGTGGAGCGTATATTGCACAGGGGTCCTGTGCGTCTTTGGCTCCATTTCACGTCAGAATTAAAGACAAAAATTTGGGCCCAATTCATCCCTGAAACAGAGAGCAGGGGCACACCAGACCCCTGCCATGAGCCGCATCCATATTAGGTGCCAACACAGCCTCAATGTTCACTGAGATTAGAGGATACTTCATTAATGTGAAGCTGAGTGCATGGGTTTTAGCATGCAAAAAACGCAAAACTATAAATAGGCCTTATTTTGTGATGTTAACTCTCCAAGTGCCAATGTTAAAGGAGAACTGTACAAGAAAAAGTGTCACCTACTGTACGAGTTTAAACTCCTATATGATCAATGCGTAGATTACACTGTTCCAGTGTGGGTGCCACCACAAAGGCTATCTTGTCTGGACTGCCACAATCTCCTGCAGTTACTGCTTTGAAGCTGATTTTTGGGCATCTTGTTTGCGTGCGTGTATATATATATATATATATATATATATATATATATATATATATATATATATATATATATATATATATATATATATACACACACACACACACACACACACGTATAGTGTTTGGAGGCCCTTGCAAGCATTTTTTTTTTGCAGGACCCTTCAACAATCAAATTGCTGGTATGTTAAGCCCCACCATATGAAGGCACATTTCAATCACAAATGATCTGTGTTGGAAATAAAACATTGGGCAATTTAGCAACTGAGTGCCAGTGGAAAAGGCAGAGGCAATAAAGGTCTCACCACAGATAAAGGACTAATATTAGCATGTAAGTGTTGAAACGCCCAAAAGATAGGTGGGATCTACATTAAAAAAAACATACATGCCTTACAGTGTGTTCCATCTATAGAGGAAGATACAGAAATTCACCACTAAAAGAGTCTTTATGTTCCTCCATAATTGATACAACATATGTGAATTCACACAGTATTAAAGATAAAATGAACTCACCTGAATAGGTGTCTAGAGCGGTTGGCTGGTACTCAGTGGGGTAACCATTTATAGTGTAGCTAACCACCAGGCTGGTCTTTCCTACGGCACCATCTCCCACAAGGACACATTTAATTCCAAGCTCCTGGCTGCTGGGCCTGGATGAATATCTCCTCCTGAGAGAACCTGAGAATTGTGAACTTAACCTTTTCCCATCAGAACAATCCGCAATCACTTGTGGAGGCATGATACCGGTCCACGGGCCACTTCTGATATTTTCAACAATCACCTAAAAGACAAATCCACTTTTTTCTTTCCATGGGTCTCCCAATGCTTCTTAAGATATCCTTACAGCAGGCAAACGTCTACATTATTGATGTTCCAAGACATTTCACTCCAAGAATTTCCTCTCCCTCTCTCTCTCTCATTCACAACAGGTGTGATTATATCATGCTCTGCTTTGCTCTGAGCCAGCCCTATTCACGCTTTCCCTCCCCATGGTAATCGGAGCTTGCTTTTCACAGACAATACTCCTGTAATCATAAAGGATACTGAGTCAGGTAAACTCTCTAACCAGTTCATTCTTTAAGATTTAAAGATAATAACAAATATAAACAAAACTGCAAACAGGATCACATTTGTAATAGCAAGGTAATGGGGAAATAAAAAAGTTGGCAATGCCTGTGCTTAAAGCATAATATTTACTTATTTCTTATCCTCCAAAACAATAAGAGCCGGTTAACACTGGGGCGACTTGTCAGACGACTTGGTCGCCTGACAAGTCGCCGTGGGTCGCCTGCCATAGATTAGCACAGGACCCGTTCTAATAGGAGCGACACAAGTCGCTCCGACTTAGAAAAAGGGTCCTGTACTACTTTGGGGTGACCTGCTTTGACTTCAATGATATGAAGTCCGTGCATGTCACTCCGAGGTCGCGGTGCACGCTCTGCGCCGCGACTTCACAGGTCGCCCCAGCAAGTCGGGTCGCCTGTATGTGAACCGGCTCTAAAACATGCATCTAGACTTTATAAATATTATGTGCTGCAAAAATGCTTGTGGTTAAAAAAAATACATAAGGTGCAGAAAATGTTTCTTCTTCAGCATGTGGTTTTTATAATTAATCGTGGGTTTTATTTACTACAGTATACACAGAGGGGCATATATTAATTATGTTGCAATATTCATTGATTCAGTTTGAATGGTCTACCAACATATCTGAATTGTGCAAGTCTTTTCCAGATGCATTACAGTGCACTTTACTGGGGTGAAATGAAAGCCTAAATCCAGGTTTTTTGTGACTTTAACCACTTCTGCCCCTTTAATGACCAGGCCGTTTTTTTGCGATACGGCACTGCATTACTTTAACAGACAATTGCACAGTCTTACGACACTGTATCTAAAGGAAAAAAAATAGATTTCCTTTTTTTTCCCCACAAATAGAATTTTTTTTTGTTGGTATTTGATCATCTGTGCGATTTTTTTTTTTTTTTTTTTGCACTATAAACAAAAATAGAGAGACAATTCTGAAAAAAAAAAAAAAAACCCAATATTTTTCACAATCTGCTATATAACATTCCAAAAAAAATTTAAAAATCTAAATTTTTTTAACATTTTAGGCCAATTTGTTGTCTTCTACATATTTTTGGTAAAAAAAAACTGCACTTAGCGTATTTTAAATGGTTTGCACAAAAGTTATCGCATCTACTAACTATGGGAAAGATTTATGTCACTCTTATTGTTTTTTTTTTTTTTTACTAGTAATGGTGGTCTGCGATTTTTTTAGCAGGACTGCAACATAGCGGCGGACAGATTGGACCCCTAACTGACATTTTTGACACTTTTGGGGGTACCAGTGACATTACTACAGTAATCAGTGCTAAAAATATGCACTGTTACTGTAAAAATGCCATTGGCAGGGAAGTGGTTAACCCAGGGGCGATCAAAGGTTAAATGTGTACCTAGGGGTGTGTTTCTAACTGTATGGAGGTGGGGATTGTGAAATGATCATAGAGACATGTGATCCTATATAGAAGGATCACAGGAGCTCTGTGATCATTCCAGAGAGAAGAACGGTCAGTTGTGTTTACAACAGCTGACCCTTCTTCTCTCTCAGCGGGGAGCGATCGTGGGTGGCAGGCGGCAATCAAAGCCACCTGCCCCGTGCATCGGAGTCCCTGCTGCTGAGTGGGGGTGGGAGCGCGGCGCCGGCAGCGCGCGACCGACGTATACCTACGGCGCTTCGCACAGGAGTGCCAGCCTGTCTGCCGCAGTATTTCTGCGGTGGGCGGTCCGAAAGCGGTTAAATAGTTTGTTTGGACCAAGCTGATCTAAACAAACTATTTCCTTTACTAGCAGATGTGCCCACTAGGAGCGCTGTATAAACTGTATGTAGCATCAGCAACATACAGTATTCAGCAGCGGAATGGGGACTTCCTATCCCGCTCTTGAAACAAAATCAAGTCAGGGTGAGAGCTGCTCACAGGATGCCTTGTATTTCATCAAGGCTTCCTCTGATTGGCTGAAGGGGATATTCTGACATCGTTTGCCAGTTTCTCCACCCTGGCCAATCAGAAGAAGCTCTACGCTCAACTTAACTCATCTTTGTTCCAGGGGCAGCACAGGAAGTGCCTGTTTTGTTGCAGAACCACAGAGTAGGCTACATACAGTTTATACAGCTCTCCCGCTTAGCGAAGCAAATCGTTTGTTTGGACCAGCTTAGTCCAAATAAACTATTTAAAGTTATAAGAAAACCGTGTGAACAGTGTGGTACCATTAGACACGGACTGGGACAAAAAAAGGCCCGGGCATTTTAGACTGAGCAGTCCATTTTTTATTTTTTTAACCACTTCTGGACTGGAAGGTTTTATCCCCTAATGACTAGGCCATTTTTTGCAATTTGGCACTGCGTGACTTTAACTGGTAATTGCACAGTCATGCAATGCTGTAGCCAAACGAAATCTATGTCCCTTTTTTTCCCACAAATATAGCTGTCTTTTGGTGGTATTTGATCACCTCTGCAGTTTTTATTTTTTTTTTGTGATATAAATGAAAAAAGACCGAAAATGTTCAGAAAAAATTAAATTTTTTACTTTTTCTTATAAAAAATATCCAAAAGAACTCAATGCATTTAGGCCAAAATGTATTTAGCTACATGTCTGATTAAAAAAACTCAATAAATGTATATTTATTGGTTTGCACAAATTTTATAGCATCTACAAAACATGATGTTTATACTGGAATTTACGCAGCTTTTACTCTCTGACTGCCTTTCCCATTTCTTAAAGTGCTAATAAGGCAGGGCAGTACAACCTGACCCCCGCCCCCCCCCCCCCCCAAATTACCCCTTTTTGGAAAGTAGACACTCCAAGGAATTTCCTGAAAGGGATCTTGAGCCCATTAAATATAAAAAGATTTTGGTCACAGGTGTTTGGTAAAAATTTATTTTATTTTATTTTTTTGTCATTTTTCAAAGTTCTCATTAAAATTATATATTGCTCATGCATGCCATGGGTGTATGTGGAATTACACCCCCAAAATACATTCTGCTGTGTCTCCTGAGTATGAGGATACCACATGTGTGAGACTTTTTGGCAGTCTAGCCGTAGTTTTGGAGGCCATGAAATGCCAAGATAGCACAACCCCCCTCCCTCCCCCAAATGACACCCTAAGCTATTTGCCGAGAGGCCAGTCGAGTCCATGGAATATTTTATATTTTGCCACAAGTTTTGGGAAAATTTACCTTTTTTTTTTTTTTTTTTTTTTTTTTACGCAAAGTTGTCTTTTAAATGATTTATTGCTCACACATGCCATGGGTATCTGTAAAATGAAACCCCAAAATACATTCTGCTGCTTCTTCTGAGTATGGGGATACCCCATGTGTGAGACTTTTTGGCAGTCTAGCCACGTTCAGGACCCGAAAACCAATCCGCACCTTCTGGCTTTCTAAGGGTGTAATTTGTTGATTTCACTCCTCACTGCCTATCACAGTTTCGGAGGCCATGAAAACCCCCCCAAATTACCTCTTTTCGGAAAATAGATACCCAAGGTATTTGCTAAGAGGCATGGTGAGAATTTTGCAGCTCTCATTTGTTTTGGAAAATGAGAAAGAAAGGGAAAGTTTTTTCAATTTTCCAAAACAAATGAGACTGCCAAAAAGTCTCACACATGTGGTATCCCCCTACTCAGGAGGAGCAGCAGAATGTATTTTGGGGTGTCATTTCACATATAGCCATGGAATGTTTGAGCAATATATATTTTTCAAGCAACAACTTTGTGTTGAAAAAAAAAAGTGTAATATTCCCAAAACTTGTGGCAAAATATAGAATATTTTATTAACTCAACATGCCTCTCAGCAAATAGCTTGGAGTGTCTATTTTTTAAAATTGGGTCATTTGGGGGGGGGGGGGGGGTTTGTGCTATCTTAACATTTCAGGGCCTCCGAAACTGTGATAGGTAGTGAGGAAGTAAAATAAGCAATTTATTCCCTTAGAAAACCTGAAGGTGGTGATTGGTTTTCAGGGTCCTGTACACAGCTAGGCTCCCAAAAAGTCGCACACATGTGGTATCCCTGTACTCAGGAGAAGCAGCACAATATATTTTGGGGTGTCATTTCACATATACCTATGGCAATAAATCATTAAGGGACAACTTTGTGTAAAAAGAAAAAGAAAAATTGCCATTTTCCCGAAACGTGTGGCAAAATATAAAATATTCCATGGACTCAAAATGCCTCTCAGCAAATAGCTTGGGGTGTCTACTTTCCAAAAAGGGGTCATTTGGGGGATGTTTGAACTGTCCTGGCTTTTTATGCCCAAAATTAGAAGCCTATGCCACACATCACCCACTTTCCTAACCACTTGAAGACCATGTCTTCTCTGACACTTTTTGTTTAAATAAAAATATACATATATATAATTTTTTTAAATAAATTACTTTGAACCTCCAAACATTATATGTTTTTTAAAGCAGAGGCCCCACAGAACTAAATGATGGGTGCTGCAATTTTTTTTATTTTTTTTGTCAGATGGTATTTGCACAGAGATTTTCCAAATGCAATTTTTGGGGAAAATAAAACAATTTTTTTTAAATTTAATGCACAAATACACTATATGTTGCCCAATTGGGTGGTAAAATATAAAATATGATCTTATGCCAAATACATAGCTACCAAACATGACATGCTTTAAAATTGTGCACGCCCGTGCAGCAGAAACAAACTGCGTACATTTTTAAAAGCCTTAAAAAGCCTTTACAGGTTACCACTTTAGATTTACATTGGAGGTCTACTATAATTACTGTCTTCGATCTGATGTTCGTGGCGATACCTCACATGCATGTTGCAGCTGTTTACATATGACACCAGACAGATGCTTGCGTTCGCCTTTATGCACAAACACGGGGGGACAGTGCTGCTTGAATTTTTTTTTATTATTATTTATTTTGCTTTTTTTTAATTTTGACACCTTCCCTTTTCATTTTTTTTATTTTTATTTTTTAGGCCCCATGCACACGGGGCGTTAGAAAAAACATACGTCAAAGTTAGTTCTGATGCCGGAAAAAGCAGCTGTAAAAACGTGCTTTCAGTAGCTTTTTCCATTGGCGTTATTGCACGTTGATTTGAATGGAGGTTGCACCGCAAGTCGGATCCGACTTGCGGGGCGACTTGCGCTGTGAGAATCTTGAGGGGGAACTCCACGCCAAAATGGGAAAAAAACGGCGTGGGGGTCCCCCCCAAGGTTCCAAACCAGGCCCTTCGGGTCTGGTATGGAATTTGAGGGGAGCCCCATGGCGAAAAAAATGGCGTGGGGTCCCCCCCAAAATCCATACCAGACCCTTATCCGAGCATGCAGCCCGGCAGGCCAGGAAAGGGGACGAGCGAGCGGCCCCACCCCCCCTGGACCACACCAGGCCACATGCCCTCAACATGGGGGGTGTTGGTGCTTTGGGGCAGGGGGAGCTCTGCACCCCCCACCTCAAAGCACCTTGCCCCCATGTTGATGAGGACAAGGGCCTCATCCCCACAACCCTGGCCGGTGGTTGTGGGGGTCTGCGGGAAGGGGGCTCATTGGAATCTGGAAGCCCCCTTTAACAAGGGGGCCCCCCAGATCCCGGACCCCCTCCCTATGTGAATGGGTATGGGGTACACTGTACCCCTACCCATTCACCCCATAAAAGGCAGTGTATAGAAATAATGACAGGAGACGTTTTGGATAGTTTATTAAAAATCTTCATCCGACTCTTCTTGTCTTCTCCTCTCCGGGGTCTTCTGCTCTTTTGCTGTCCCCTCTTCTTGTGTTCTTCTCTCCGGGGTCTTCTGCTCTTTTGCTGTCACCTCTTCTTGTGTTCTTCTCTCCGGGGTCTTCTGCTCTTTTGCTGTCCCCTCTTCTGCTGTCCTCTCTTCTTTTCTTCTCCTCACCGGTCTTCTGCTCTTTTGCTGTCGGCTGTCGGCTCTTCTTCCTCCGGTCCTCCTCCGACGATGTCTCCGCTGATTATGCCTGTCTCCGGTCTCTGCAGCTTATTATATAGCCATTAGGGGCGTGACCCCGATGACGTCATCGGGAGGCCCCACCCCCTCATGTCACAGATGACGTCAACTGTGACATTAGGGGCGGGGCCTCCCGATGACGTTTTTTCGGCATGGGGCTACCCTCAAATTCCATACCAGACCCGAAGGGCCTGGTTTGGAACCTTGGGGGGGACCCCACGCCGTTTTTTTCCCATTTTGGCGTGGAGTTCCCCCTCAAGATTCCCACAGCGCAAGTCGCCCCGCAAGTCGGATCCGACTTGCGGTGTTGCGGTGCGACCTCCATTCAAATCAATAGGCTCCCATAGGGAACCATTGATTTTGAATGGAAGAAAAAAAAACGTATAACGTGGCTTAACGCACGTTAAGCAACGTTATTGCAATGTTATTCAGCTTTTAGCAGCGTCAGGCGTTTTTAACGCTCTAACGCTGGTCCTCAGAACGCGCAGGTCGTGGGTTCTTGTTGCAGCTTAAAAACGCCTAGGCCACTTACAGCTCAAAAACGTCTGAGTGTGCATGAGGCCATAGAATAACATGGAGAGGCGTTTTTAGGCTGCAAAAAGAAAACGCCTGACGCTGCTTACAGCGGCATTAAAAACGCCCGTGTGCATGGGGCCTAATTGTTATCACATGGAATTTATGATAGCAATAAGTAGTGACAGGTACTCCTTCCTTTTTTTTTTTAATTGGGGTCTATTAGATTCTAGATCTTTCCCCTGCCCTTAAAGCATCTGATCACACCAAGCGCTGTTTATATCTGGCGAAAACTGAAGTCATGAAATGCTCGTAGATCCCGGTATCTTAGGCTATAGAGATGATTGGAGCCATTCTGGTCTCTAATTACCGGTAGCTCTATGGTCAGTTGACGGAATCAACGGCTGCAGTCTCGGGTTACCCAGTGGGACATGAGAGCCTGAGAAAACCGTGAAAGGCGGCGGGGGCTAATTATCTGCTAGGATTACTTTTACATGAAAGCCAATCGCTGGCTGTAAAAAACGATACCAAGATGTTGCCTAAATTTGCAGGCATCATCCTGGTATGACCACTCAATGTCCAACGATGTACCTTGTTTGGCATATATTGTAAGGTTCTTTTTTTTCGTGCAGCCTGTGGGTTGAACGAAAAAAGAGAACCTAACAGATTCCTCCATTCACATTGATCGATGTGGATGAAGAAATCTTTGCCAGAAAGTGTGTGGCATGCCCGCAGTTAGACCTCCCAGCATCCACCCACTTCTAATGACGGGCATAAAGGCAATGTTCTTTTTTGATCAATGTGGATGAAGAAATCATTGCCAAGAAAGTGTTAAAAAATATATGGCGAAGCATAGGGGAGATCCGCCCTCTGTGTCCTCCCCATCCCCTATGCTTCGCCATATATGCTATTTTTTTTAACCGCAGTGGTGAAATCGCCTCCTACAGCGCTGCAATCATTGATTTACATATATGCTGAGTGCTGCAACTGATGGGTGTACCTGCAAAGCAAACAATGGTAACAATAAAACACAGTAACAATAAAACATTACAATATAATAGTATACAGTGCAGTAAAACAATAGAATGGTGGTATCTGCAAAGAAAGCTATGGTTAACAATGAAAAACACAGCAACAATAAAACATTACATTATAATAGCATACAGTACAGTAGAATGGTGGTATCTGCAAAGCAAACTATGGTTAATAATGAAAAACAGTAACAATAAAACATGACAGTATAACAGCATATTATAAAGTACAGTAAAAGAGTAAGAGCAGAAAATTAACTCAATAAAACGACAACTATTCTGTAATTTTTTTTTTTTTACACTTTTTTTTTGTAACTGTAAAAAAACTTGAAACTTTCCAGGCTAGGATCTCTCAGCCATCTAACATCTTTCGAGACCCTGTGTGTTCTAGACTGTGCCGTGTTGTACCCTATACTAATACTCTACTAGTGTGTGGTAGCGGCAGAAACAGTCCCAGATGCAGAGAACAGGTTGGCCGGGACAGGAGGGAAAAAAATAGCGGGTGTCACGCCTATTTACACGTTTTCTACAGACACGACATCTTCTTTGGGGTGCTCTTTCGGTAGGGGTACCAGAGAGGACCATCTGGAAAATACCTCTCATGCAGCCCGGCTCACTGCATCTGGATTGTAAATTTGGGCCACAGCACCTTCTGGATACAGAAGGGCTGTGATGATCTCTTCCTGAAATTTTAGGAAGGATCCATTTCTTCCTGACACTTTGTATAGCACATAAGCGTTCAGCAGATCTAATTGGAATAAGTATACAGACACTTTTTTGTACCAGCGTCTGGCCTTATGGGCAATTAAGTACGGCGCCATCATCTGGTCGTTTAAATCCACCCCACCCATGTTAAGGTTGTATTCGTGGACACAGAGGGGCTCCTTAACAACACCAGTCGTTGTTGCAGTTTTGCAATTTGTATCTGCGTTAACCACTTTAAGACCGGAAGGATTTGCCCCCTTAATGACCAGGCTCTATTTTGCGATTCGGCACTGTTTTTTTAACGGACAGTTGCGTGGTCGTGCGACGCTGTACCCAAATAAAATTGTCCTTTTTTTTCCCCCACAATTAGAGCTTTCTTTTGGTGGTATTTGATCACCTGTGCAATTTTTATTTTTTGCGCTATAAACAAAAAAAGAGCGACAATTTTGAAAAAAAAAAACAATATTTTTCACATTCTGCTATATGACATTCTCAAAAAAAATTAAAAAATCTAAATATTTTAACATTTTAGGCCAATTTGTTTTCTGCTACATATTTTTGGTAAAAAAAATCCCAATAAGCGTATTTTGATTGGTTTGTGCATAAGTTATCTCGTCTACTAACTATGGGAAAGATTTATGTAATCTTTATTTTTATTATTTTTTTTTTACTAGTAATGGCGGCAATCTGGGTTTTTTTTTTTATTTGCAGGACTGCGACATTGCGGCGGACAGATCGGACCCCTAACTGACATTTTTTACACTTTTGGGGAGACCAGTGATATTACTACAATAATCAGTGCTAAAAATATGCACTGTTACTGTAATAATGACACCGACAGGGAAGGGGTTAACATGGGTGATCAAGGAGTTAAATGTGAGTCTAGGGGAGTGATTCTAACTGTTGGGGGACGGGGCTTTTGAAATGACCATAGAGACGTGATCCTATATAGAAGGATCCCAGGGGCTCTATGATCATTGCAGGGAGAAGAACGGTCAGCTGTGTTTACAACAGATGACCGTTCTTCTCTCTCAGCAGGGAACGATCCCGGGTGTCAGGCGGCAATCGGAGCCGTCTGACACACGCATCGGCTTCCCCGCTGACGAGCTGGGGCGGAAGCGCGCCACCAGCGGCGCACGCTTGCCCCCTAGCCTCCCGAGAGTGAGTGACCTATATCTACGTCACTTTGCCCAAGAGCGGCTGCCTGCCGCAGTATATCTGCGATGGGTGGTTGTAAAGTGGTTAATGGAGGATAGAAAAAAAACATTCTGTGTGTCGCTCCACTTCACTGCCAGCAATTTATTACACTTCAAGCAGGCTCTCTCCCCTCAACTAAAACGGGAATCTACAAGCCGTTGGGGGAAGCCCTGGCGATTAGGTCGCACAGTGCCACATGCACCAATTCCAAAATCAAAAAGGTGACTAAAAAGGCGCGCTTGTTTAATAATTGTCCCCGTATAAATGGTACCCCTTTCTGAATAAGGGTGACACCAAGTCCAAAACAATCTTGCCGCTGCTCCCAATGTAGTCCGGGCAGTTGGGGGGCTCCACATTGCTATCTTTTCCCTTGTAAATCCAGAAACTACATGTATAGCCTGTTGCCCTGTCACAGAGCTTATACATCTTGACCCTATATCTGGCCACTTGCTGGGGAGAAACTGTTTAAAAAAAAAGGCGGACAGAAAATTTAATAAGGGACTCCTAAACTCAGACAGCTTGTTGGGGGCATATACAAGGCTGCAAACTTTTGGTTGAAGTGATTTACCAAGTGCCGAATTTTGTGGAGCTGGTCATATCTAGGGTCACCCCGAGGACGACAGAGTTCATGAACCACAAGATTTGCTCGTATCTAGTCCTGGCCATGGCAGCAAAGAACACGGGCATATGATGAATTGGGTCAGTGGACCAATATGACCTCAACTCACTCTTTTTAGTAATGCCCATGAAGAGCCCAGAAAGGTTTTAAGCTCAGAAACAGTTATACATTTCCATGCAAATTCTCTGGCAAAGGTCAAATTTGGATTTGTGTCAATTAATTGATCAGCATATAAATTGCTTTGGTCCACAATAGATCTGTGCAGATTTTCCATGAAAAGCAGCTCATAAAAATTAAACGGAGTAAAATCGTCTGTTTCCACCTGAATTCCGAGTTGGCCAATGGATAGGGGAAGTACGGGTGCTGCAGAAGTGGTGGCTCCCAATCAGGAAGCGCATCAGGAAGGACACTATAGGCTCTAAGGGCCTGTCTTCGAATAATTGGTGGCTGTGGGACACTACTTGTGCTAGCCACCGCAACAGTTTGAACTGCACTTATGGGAGTTGACACATCACCAAGTGATACTGCAGTATTGGTTTGACTACGACCAGGATTTACTAGGCCTCTGGTGCTTGCCAGTTCACCAGAAGGTTGAGCGGCACTATTACCGACACTCTGCTGCATATGAGAACCCTGCGATTGTTGCACCTCAGCAACGGAAGAACAGGGTCGGGTATGCCTGACCTTAGCAGAGACCACTACTCCATTGTCAGAGCTATCTGTCAGGGTGCCGCTGCTCTCTACAGGTGAGCTACATGCTGAGCCTTATTCTGGCAGTGATGCTACCCCATCGCTCTCATCTGTCATGCTCAGCATCATGTAGGCCTCTTCACTAGTGTACCTCTGTTTGGACATTTTGGCCAATACATTTATAGGTACCTAGTGTGACTCACAGGTAAAAAAGCACCTGGTTGTCAAGGACTGTTTGAACTGCTACCAAAAAAAGTGTGCTGGGTATTGGAAGTGACAGTAAGCTGCTGATACTGACTTCTTGGGGGATGGGCGGAGGGGCTAAGTGCAGGTACTGGCAGGTGTCAGGGCTGATCCTGCTGATCCTGCTAACACTGCGTTTTGGGAACACTATACTAAACTACTGCGGACACTAGTATAGTTCTGATCAGATCAAAGATTTTGATCCCTTCAGACACTATACTTGTAATGGAGGTGTTTACTGTTTGTGTGTGTGTCACTGGGAATCAAAGGGTTAAAATGTATTACTAAATATGCAGCGGGCAATCCGACACTATCCTGTATTGACGCTGACTAATGCTAACTTATGTCACCTGTGACACTAATACAGTGATCAGAAAAAAGATCTGTACACTATAATAGTGATACTGTGGCCGGGCAATGAAGGGGTTAACTGGGGGTGATCAGGGGGTTAAATCTTTATTCAGAGATGTATGGTGGGTACCCTTACCCTTTCTGAGACTTCCTCTAACTACCACTAACTGTCTCTCACATTAACTGAAGTCACAAGTGACACTAATACAGTGATCAGTAAATTATCTATATACTGTATATGGTGACACTGTGACAGGGAGTGAATAGGTTAACTGGGGGGTGATCAGGAGGTTAAATGTGTGGCTATGTATACTGGTGTCAGTGTAGTGCTTGTGTACTCACTGTTGATGCTCTCTTCTCTCACGCTGCAACCGAAAAAGGCTCCAGGGGAGAAGATTGCATAATTTCCTGTGCCTGTGTTTACATTACACGGGCACAGGACATTCTGCAATTGGTTAGAACTGATCACCAGGTCCAGGCCAAAAATCATTGGTTAAACCACATTAAAATTAATGACAACGTCCGGTTTCTCTATGTCTTTTAGTTATATTTAGCCTGCCTCAATCACTGTAAATTTGAGAGGTGACTCCCTGGAGGCCTGCACCAGACCCTATATGGAAGTAGAAAACAGAATCTGACTATGCACATCGCATACCATACAGTTTTCTATCTTCCTCCTCTGGGTTTTACAGGCAACTACCACTGAGCGCCGTCATTATGTAAGGCCCACATGGCTTGCGGCAGACAGAAACTCGCGGATGAGGGCCAGGTACATAATATATGCAATACAATTGCATATTTTATGTTGCGGTTCTCACCTGCTGGACCTCTTTGTCACATTAGACAGCTCTTGTTAGCAGGGCCATCTTGCATGACCAGATTTTGCTGCACCCACATACCTAGAAACTGCACCCACAGACCCCGTACCCACAGACACTGCACCCACAGACACTGCATCCATGCACCCACAAACACTGCACCTGCATAACCACAGACACCGCATCCATGTACCCACAGACATTACACCCACACTTTTTTTTTACGATTTTGTTACAAGATTCCTATCTTGCCCTCTCTGAAGGTAGACATTTCCTCTGGTCCCTCTCCTGATAGTACAGGAGGACAAGATAAGTTACAGCTGAGTATACAACAGCCACTTACCCAGCACTTAGGGGAGAGTCTCCCACCCTGTGTCCAGCAAGGGGTTGCTATGACGCATGCTGAGGAATCTGGCACTGCTCAGAGTACACAGTGGCAGGAGAAACTGAAAACAGCGATCCGGAAGCCTGGAGGAAGTGCACAGCCTGCCACCCATAGCAACAGTCCTCTGTCTGCCCCTTCCTGGTGAATTGGGCACACCTCCAATCACAAACTCTAATTGTGACAGTGGCTGAATAGGTGGGGTGGGGGAAGGCTACACCGCTCCGCCCACCTTTTGTAACATCTATGACACGGGGCATTGGAAAAAACAAGCTGCAAAACCACTTCCAATGCCAGAAAAAAGCCACTGTAAAAATGCACTTTTAGTAGCTTTTTGTATTGGCATTAATGCGCGTTTAGCCACATTAGCTTTTAGCAGGGTTTCTCTGCCTCTATTCAAAATCAGTGATTCTCTATGAGAGCCATCTTAACTAATCTGACTTTCAGCCCATTGAATGGAATTCGCATTCAAGTCAGATCATCACTTGTGGTGCAACTTTTGCTCTGAGGATCTTGAAAGGGGAACCCTAGGCCAAAATGGAAAAATAAATGGGGTAGGCCCCCTCCCCAAGGACCATACCAGACCTTTCAGCCTGGAATGGATTTTAAGGGGAAACCGCATGCCAAAAAAAAATAAATTGCATGGGGGTCCCCCCCAAAATCCATACCATACCCTTGTATGGTAAATATATAGGGTTATGGCGCTATTCTGTATATACGTACAACTGAGAGCTAAGTAAATCCACTAAAAAATTGTGTAAGTGTCTTCTAGTGTTATATACATATTGGTAATATTAACCATAAAATAAACAATACCACAATCCGTATGACGTCAGACTGATGAAACGCATAGGGTGGGGACTTGAGCGTCACAGTTTTGCTTACACAGCGCTGCCTAACTGTAAGTGGATGCTGTTTTTTATAATAAATATTCTACATTGGTACACTATGGGCTGTCCATTATATCATTTCATGTAACACCCAGTGGAGACATACCGAGACCCAGGAACCAACATACTGTTGAAAGGCCCAATAGAACACAGCATCGCTGTCTGAGCACTGAAGAGCACAGGAAGACTGAGCATTTATATTGTGGCTAATTTGCACTTGGCACTTTATATTACTTATTATAGGTCATATATATGTTTTATATAGTTTTACACCATATCTGGCACTATATATGATTTTTTTGCACATATATTGGATTTTTGTACTATAACTTCCATTTATACTATATAGGAGTGCATACCAAGATATAGAACTCCCTCTAGTGGTAACTATATAGTATAACAATTTTCACCTTTTGTTGTATTTGGAATATTCACAGCACAGCACAAGCACTTTAAGGTGGATGGCTGTTATCTAAAACAATGGCCACTTTATTATTATTATTATTATTATTATTATTATTATTATTTTTACTATTACTTTAATAAGGATTGTGGTATTGTTTATTTTATGGTTAATATTACCAATATGTATATACAACACTAGAAGACACTTACACAATTTTTTAGTGGATTTACTTAGCTCTCAGTTGTAAGAATATACAGAGTAGCGCCATAACCCTATATATTTACCACACATAATAGACTTCCCCTTCTGGGGAAGAAAACGGGTCGGCTGCAACTCAATTACTATCTTTCATACATAAGTAGGATTTATTTTCCATTGCCCAGGATATAAAATATCTTATTACCCATACCAGACCCTTACCTGAGCATGATATTACCCATTCCAGACCCTTACCTGAGCATACCAGACCCTTACCTGAGCATGAGCTGGCAGGTCAGGAAAGGGGGGAAGGAGCGAGCGCCCCCCCCCTCCTGGACCATATCAGGCCACACACCCTCAACTTGAGGGGGTGTGGGTGCTTTGGGGCGGGCTCTGCACCCCCCATCCCCAAGCACCTTGTCCCCATGTTGATGGGGAAAAGGGCTTCTTCCTGAAAACCCTGGGCGGTGGTTGTGGGGGTCTTATCGGAATCCGGAGGCCCCCTTTAACAAGGAGGCTCCCAGATCCCGCCCCCCATGTGAATGAGTATGGGGTACATGGAACCCCTACCCATTCACCCCCCAAAAAGGCAGTGTAGTGTAAATAAAAACAAGAAAAAATCTCCCTCCAGTCCTCTTCCTTCGGTGTTCTTCCTCCGGTCTTCTTCCTCCGGGCTTGATTTCCATTCAAATCAAAGGGCTTAAAGTTGGATTAGTTAAGACAGTTCCCTATGAGAGCCATTGATTTTGACATGTAGAAAAAAAAAACGCTTGATGCGGCTTAATGCTGTATCTTAAGCTTTACAAGCATTTGGCACTTTAAATGACGGTAAAGTACCCTCCAGAAGGCAATTTATCTGCTTTCAAAAAAAGTCAGTAAACTCAACTGCCTCTAAACTACAATGTACACATAAGATAACATTAAGGAGAGTTCAAGGGCTGTAAAAAAAAAAAAATAAAGAAAATGCCCAACTGCTCCTACACGTTAGTTTAGCAGCTGCAGTGTTCATGAGGCCTTAGGATAATTTGATGTCATTGGTCTGAATGCTGCCTGTTCAATCTAATTTGTTGCCAAGTGAGTGAGCAGAGCAGGACCTGTCAGTGCACACAGAGCTGCACAGGACATGCGGCTAGGTGGCTCCTACCCACCGGGCAAATGCTCGGTGTACCCTATGGCTAGGCCTGGTTACCATAGTGCAGTGATTGCGAACCTATGGCACGCTTGCCACAGCTGGTGCGCAGAGCCCTCTCTGTGGCTACGCCAGCTATACACGGAAACTGCCGCCGCTGATGCCTGGGCTCTCTAATCCTCCCTCCGTGCATGGTGGAGGCGCTGTGACAAGGGGAGAAGCGAGCATTGGCTGTCAGTGTATTTCTTCCGCTCGTGTCCTTTAGGCTGCGCTGGACAGAGACAGAGCGGCACTTGCAGAGATCGCCGCCCGCTGTGATTCATCCTGCCTCCCCATTGACTGCAGTCAAGCACCAATGGGGAGGTTGACAAGTGCATCATGGGACATGTAGTCCCAGAAGACCATGGGTCCATTTTAATGCCTAGCCCAGCTCCCCCGCACGCCGAAGCTGCCAGAGTAAAAAGTTCAGTGGCACTGTGACAAGGGGAGAAGTCAGTGTATTTCCCCGCTTTCCCCCTTCTTCTGTCACCCAGCGCTGGACAGGGACAGAGCGACGCTTGCAGAGATCGCCACACGCTCTGATTCCCCCTGCCTCCCCATTGGCTGCAGCCAAGCACCAATGAGGAGATTGGCAAGTGCACCATGGGACATTTAGTCCCGGAAGACTATGGGTCCATTTTAGTGTCCAGCTCAACATCCCCACCCAGAGAGAGAGAGAGGAGTCATTGCCGCAAGGGAGAGAGACTGGAGCAGCATACTGTGAGCGAGGGGACAGAGAGGATACGAGGATACCGCCCCTGCAGTGCCAGTTGCGGGCCTTGCCACGGGTAACCGAGAGAGTGGACATCTGTTCGGAGGAAGTGTTTCTGGGAATGGTGAGAGGCCATTGCGGCCATTATCTGTGGCTGTTACTAATTTCAGTGTTGGCACTTTGAAAAAAATAAGTTTGTTTTGTGTCGCAGTTTGGGCACTCGGGCTCAAAAAGGTTCGCCATCACTGCCATAGAGTAACGTGCATTTTAGTGCATCATGTGGGCAGCACAGTGGCAAAGTGGTTACCACTTCCACCTAGCAGCATTAGGGTCATTGGTTTGAATCCCAACCCTAGCACTACCTGCACAGAGTTTGCATGTTCTCCATATCCCTGCATAGGTTTCCTCTGGGTAGCTTGATTTCCTCCCCCACTTCAAAAATATGCTGTTAGGTTTATTGGCACCTGTCTAAATTAGCCCTAGTATGTGTATGAATGTGAGTTAAGAACCTTAGATTGTACGCTCTTTGAGGGCATTCACTGATGTGAATGTGCAATATACAGTATATAGATGTACAGTATATAGATAGAAGAGTTGTATAAATTGACAGAGTGTTATAAATATCTGTGAGAAAAAAAATCTGGACAGGCCCTGGCGGACATGATATGCCCTTTTAGATTCACTGAATGGTACCTAACTAGAGACTTAGCCAACTCCTTAGGCAAACTGAAGGTTCTTCCCCCCACTCGGTTCAGAATAAACTCTATACCCTTCATTCTATTGTCAGGCAACTGTATAACCATGTATCATCATTTAGATGCTGTCTTGCTAATGCTTTACCCACATTGCCTATTTATTCTCAGGTATTCTATTCTCCTCTCCTGTATTTTTCCTCCTGACAATCTATACAGGCTCCCCCCACTACTCCCCCCCCCCTCTTTATACTAGGTCCCTCTTTTCTAGTTCTTCATCTGATCTTTTTTTTGTACAACTTTGGGACATTTCCCCTTATGTTTGATTGTACTACCATTGTTGGTTTATACTTTTTACTCTGGTTTCAAGTTTGTATGTTAAAACTCCAATAAACCTATTAAAAAAATAAATAAATCATGAGATTTTATAATGCATTATATGGTGTGAACGTCCTAAGACCCAGTCACACCTGTGAGATTTAGTACATGCTGCCTGAAGCGGGAGAACACGCTAATTTGTTCAGTCTTTTCTGCAGCCTATTCACATCTGTGCGCTGTGCTGAGAAAAGACTACAGACACTTTGGTGAATCAACACGCACATTTGGGCCCATAGGCTTCAATTTCAGGACATAAAATAAAGACACACACACAAAAAAACAAAACAAAACAAAGACACACACACAAAAAAACAAAACAAAACAAAACAAAAAAAAACTGCAACAAAAACACATGAAAGCCAAAGGTGTAAACCTAGCCTATGACAAGATAACTCAACATGTTTTACCCAGGTGTGTATTACTGTAAGCCTGATACATAAATCCTGTAAGTAAGCTGGCCCACATAGCTATGAGTAAGGCTCTGCGGGGCAGAAACACGTAAGTGGACTGCATTTTCTGATGTTTTACCCTTATTGAACAAAAATTATCCATACAGTCCCGTGGTGGAGTGCTGGCCTACTTACAGGGTAAACCTAGCCTTTAACTGCAGATTAATTTATAATTTCTTCAATACGCTGCTTTAAAGTAACTCTTCAACAATATAAAATCTACCCCGGACTAATTCCTAAATGTGCATATGTTTTAAATGAAAATGTGTCACTTATAGCAGATTCCTAATGTATTGAAATGATTGTACTGTCTGCCCTTATGCTGTAAAGCACTGGGTAAACTGTTGGCATTATATAAATCCTATATAATAATAGTAGTAATAACAACAGTGTTAATCTGCCACAGGCCATTGCAGAACTGTCTTAGTTGGCTTCCCAGGATCACAGGCACAAAGGTTACAAATGCAAAAATAATTGTTGCATATACAGTACTTTGCTAAATAGGGAGCAACCCATTCTGCTATAGATGTGTGTCTTAGTGCCCTTTCCTGACGCCAACATGGCAGCATACACATGATATAGCTCCGCCCCTATATCCACCCACAGGACCTGTTAAAATCTATAAAAGTGTGACTGAGAGCAACCTCCCCATTCTCCTTTTTGTCCTCAAAAGATCAACACCTACAGACCATCATATTCAAGACCTACCGACTGTCGCAGTTCCGTCTGGGTTCAGCCTCTCCCAGGTCGAAGTCCTGCATCTTAGGCATGCCAATGGCGCCAACAAGGTGAGGAACCCCTTCTGGTGGTCTTCTGGGGTGAGGAGTTCTCTTAGTAGAGATGGTGTCCCTCTCGTGGCTTCCATGTTGTGGGATCTGTTTATGGCAGCAGGGGCAGCATATCTCATGGTTCTTTCCTTCCTTTCCTTGATGTTTCTCTGTTAGGGGGGGCAGGGGTTTGCATCAAAATTATTCCCCTATATGTATATCGATATGTAGACTGTTATATAACATTCCCTGGTGATCTAGTAGCTGGTGTGTGCAAAAACTCAGTTTTGTATTCTTACTGCTCGTTGTATAGTTGAAAAAAGTCATTGTATGTTGAAAAGGTCATTTCCCTCATCCAAATTAACTTTATTATAAAAAGCTGGGAGGGGGGAGGGTCATGGCTATTTCAACAGCCTATTTAACCCCCTCCAGCCAACAAGGAAAAACATGTCCATAGGAACAGGACTGTCAGATCACTTCTTGGTAGAGGCCGAAATGCTGAGAGGGCTTCCCTTGCAGCTCGGTGCGAATCACCCCTGGAAGTGGGACAGGAGGTGACACGTCCCAAGGAGCACTGGATGCTTTTTGAGTGCAGGTGAAGGTTCACAAGGGTATCCGGAACAACTTTCAGGGCCTCCAGGAGATCAAGCAAAGTGCAGGTAAAAGCCAGGCCGAGGGTCATACACAGGTATCAGTCCAAACAGGCGCCAAGACAAGGGGAATAAGCAGAAGCAAGTCCGTTGAGCAAGCCGGGGTCAGTACACTGGAAGTCAGGCAGAGGCAAAGAGCAAGGATGGTCACACAAGCCGAGGGTCAAACACCTGGAGCAGGATCGGGTAGTCAAGAAGCAAGCCGGGTCAAACACTGAAGCAGGATCGGATGGTCAGGAAGCAAGCCGGGTCAAACAAGGAAGCAGAACAGGTTGGCAGGTCACGGGTACAAGGAGCTGAAGATAATCCAGCGTTGGATGGGACTGAAAGCGCTCCTTATATAGGGGCTGGGCTGGCGTGCTGTGCGCCATGACGTGCGCGTGCCGCGCCGCCGCAATCCTGCGCATGCGCGGTCGTCTGTTACTCTCCATCGCTGCGGAGACGCGATTGCGTCCCTGACAAGGACGTCAAGAAAGCAGCACGCCATGGACAGTCTACTAAAACAGGTAAGTGTCTTATGGGGGGACGTTAGAGGGGGGGGCAGGGGGGATAGGAAATAGAGAGAAGGCAATTTTTTATGACTATTTAAAAAAAAAAAAAAGAAGGGGTTTTTGTGTGTGTGTGTGCGTGTGTATATATATATATGTATATATGTATGTATATATATATATATATATATATATATATATATATATATATTTAAAAAATGTTTTTCCTTTTCTAGGGGTTTTTACGAAGGGGCGGCGGGAGGGGATAGAGATAAAAAATATATAAAGGTTCAGTGTGTTGGCATAGATTTAAATAAACATAGGTGTTCATTTCATGTCACAAGGTATCTTTGCATGTATATAGATAAGAAAATTATTAGAAATCTTTCATCTTCCTTTCCTTTCCTCTCTATGACTATGCAGCCCCCCCTGCACCTTTCGGTATTCCATTTTCAACATGAGCTTACCGCCACACACACACAAGACCACCACCATATTAGGTAAGAGCCAACATCGGGTAAGTAAGAAGAAGCGGGAAAAAATGTGCCCTATGCCCTGACTAGCGTGCCTTTTTATCTATTTCAGCCCCAACTGCTCGCATTCCCGCTACACGAGGTCCAGAGCCTCTCTGGATCACCAAAGTTTTTCCAGGGCAGAAAGTGACTCCTCGAGTCCTGGCAGGCCTCAAGCACGAGGACGCAAATGCTCTCAAAAAAGAAAAGCATCCCCACAGTGGCCGCAGCGCCTGAAGGGCAAATGCTGGTCGTGCGGAAACGACCCAATGGAGGGCAAATTAATATGCAGTCTCTGCTTCAGACAGCTAGCCAGAGACCAAGAGGTTGAAAACCAACAAGTCTCAACCCTGCTGAAAAGGGTAGTTCAAGACTCACTGGCAGAATTTTCGGGACGCTTGTCGCATCCAATGGCAAGTGAGCAAGTCACGGTCCCCATACCGGCTCATGATCCTGCCATCCAGGACTCCTCGGAAAGGGAAAGGCCCGGTACGTCAGGGATAATGCCAGCTCAGCGGATCCCGCGAGCTGAATCCCCAGGTTAAGCGTCACAGCAGAACATCCGGGGAGAAGGTGAGGATATAACCTCTTCCTCGGCAGAGGACCCAGAGGACTTTGGATTTGAATTTTCCATGGTTTCCCCATTTATAAAAGCCATAAAGGCGGCACTGGAATGGGAGGACCCAGAAACCCCCCCCCCCAAAAGAAGGGGAAGACTTACTACCCCAGACTGCAAAAGCAGGTCGCTACCTTCCCTATTATGACAGAAATAAGAAGTCTGTTTCAGGAGGAATGGGAGAAGGGAGAAAGAAGATCCGCTTCTTCCAGTAGACTCCAGAAACTATACCCCCTCACAGAAGAAGACGTGGCATCATTGTCCAATCCACCAGTGGTGGACGCGGCAGTCACCAGACTGGCCAAAAATGTAACCCTTCCAATGGAGGATTCCTCCTCCTTCAGGGATGTTCTAGACAGGCGTATCGACACTGACTTGAAAAAAAAAAAAAAGCCTACCTTGCAGCAGGTAGCGCCTGTAAACCAGCAGTGGCATTAAAATCTGTGGCAAGCGCCATAAGAGTTTGGACTCAGAATTTGGAATGCGCCATCAATAGCCAACTGCCAAAAGACCAGATTATTAAAGCTCTGGATGAGATAAAACTCGCCGCGGACTTCACGGGGGAAGCGGCCATAGATATCATCAGGTGGCCTGCCAGAGCGATGCTCAGCTCGGTGACAGCCAAGAGAGCCCTGTGGCTAAAACCCTGGGCGGCAGACCCTTCGTCGAAGCAAAAATTGCTGCAAGCTTCAGTTCGACGGAAAAGCCTTATTTGGCCAAAAATTGGAGACGGCCATCTCCAGAGTTACGGGCGGAAGGTCGGGTCTTCTGCCTCAAGACAGAAAAACTAGGAGACAGAGGGGACGACCCTCCAGAGGGATACCGAATAGGTTCCGGGAACAGGGAAACTCTTGGTACAACAGATACTCTAGAAGGAACTGGAGAGGCACTCAATCCACCTTCCTGAGAACTCAAAGAAACAAGGCCCCTCCAAATCCCCCTGCCTCCCAGAAGCCCTTTTGACATCAAGCCAGTCCAGAGGACAATGGTCGGGGCACGATTGCTCAGATTTGCCCAAATCTGGCAGGATCAGTGTCAGGACCGGTGGGTGCAGTCCACAGTCCGGCAGGGCCACTATTGGACATTCAAGCAGCACCCCCCAAAGTATTCCTTTACCCCCACCAAAACATCACAGTCGCCCTCGAAGATGTCAGCACTCCAGGAGTATATCAATATCCTGCTGAATCAGGAGGCGATCATAGTAGTTCCTGCCTGTCAGAGGTTTACAGGATTCTACTCGCCTCTGTTCCTGGTCCAGAAAAAACAGGAGGTTTCAGGCCAGTGATAGACCTCAAGAGGTTGCACCAGTTCATCAGGTTGGAGAGGTTCAAAATGGAGTCTCTCAACACGATAATCCAGATAATCCAACCAGGGGACTGGATGATCTCAGTGGATCTGCAGGACGCAAATCTGCACGTCCCAATACACGAGGCATATCAAAAGTTCCTCAGGTTCGCATTCAGGGAAGACCACTTCCAATTTGTCTGCCTCCTCAACGTCCCCGCGAACCTTTACCAAGGTACTAATTGCAGTCTTAGCCCCCCTCAGAGAGAGAGGGCTCAGGGTCCACCATTTTTTGGACAATATTTTTCTTATATCCCAAAGTTTAGACCTCTTACATCAGCAAAGAGACTTACTCTTGGCGAACCTAAGGATATTCGGCTGGATAGTAAATCTATAGAAAAGCCAGCTGGAACCTACGCGAAATATGGTCTATCTAGGAGCCCAATTCAGTACCCAAGAGGCCACAGTCTCTTTACCTTTACAAAAAATCCCCAAGATAAGGGAAAAGATACAGCAGGCCCTAGCAACATCAGTCATGTCAGCAGCGCAATGTATGAGCCTATTAGGGACCATGACGTCCTGTATCCCAATGCTTCCATGGGCACATTGAAGACTCAGAATCTTCCAGCTGGGCTTACTAGCGCAGTGGAGAAAACTGCGGCTAGCCCAACCCATCAGGGTCAGCTTCCAAATGAGTCAAAGTCTTTGGTGGTGGACACGCCAAGATACCCTATTGAGACACCGGCCGTTGGGTCCACAAAACTGGATCACGGTCACTACGGATGCAAGCGCAGCAGGGTGGGGAGCCACTTGCGAAACACACAAGACTCAGGGCAGATGGGAATTCCCGACAGAGGGTCTCGACTCCAACATCCTGGAGCTTCGGGCAGCCTTTATGGCACTAACCACCCTACTACCCTACATACAGGGGCGTCCAGTCCTAATCTGCATGGACAATATGGCAGCAGTGGCATATATACAAAGGCAAGGAGGAACACACAGTCGTTCTCTCCTAGCAGAGGTAAACCAATAATGACATTGGCACAACAACACCTGGCAGATCTAAGGGCAATATATCTGCCAGGCAGACAAAACATAGAAGCGGACCTTCTCTCGAGGCAGTTCAGGAATCCCAACGAATGGGCTCTTCACCCGGAAGTGTCCGAGCAGATCCTCCTCCAGTGGGGGCTTCCGCAAATAGATCTCTTTGCTTCCTCGAACAACTACAAGGTAACCCGCTTCCTCTCGCGCTACCCTCACCCAATGGCAGAGGGGACCGACGGCTTGACACATGTGTGGAGGGCACAACTGGCCTACGCCTTTCCTCCAATCTCACTAATACTGAAGTTTCTGAGGAGACTACTAGCAGAGAATCTGGTAGTCATTACGATACTTCCATACTGGCCACGCAGGCCATGGTTTTCTCTGGCAATGGATCTGAGCATGTATCCTCCGATCATGCTGCCAGAAACCCCGCTTCTCCTAGTGCAAGGAGACCTCCTACACCTGAATCCATCTCGGCTGGCCCTAGCAGCCTGGAGGTTGAAAGGCAAGGGTTACAAGACCTGGGATGTTCACCAGAGGTCATACGTATACTGCAAAGTTCTAGGAAGAGCTCCACGAACACCATATATACCAGGATAAAAACAGGTATATACTGCGCTAGATCAAAGAAAAATAGTGTTTTGATATTACCAGCTGCTGGCATAAGAAAGTTGTTGTACCTCAACCCAGTAGAATGAAAACAAGAGTATGCAGCGCTTAGTGGAAAACACAAAAAAATGAGCAATCTATATTAGATACATAGTGTCACAATATATCAATGTACACTACAAAAACAGTGAAAGAAGAGTCCGTGGAGAGGAAAAACGTCCAACAGGAAGCTCAGGTGGTGTGTTGAATAGATGTGACCTTCACCAAAACACCCAAAGTAATAGCCTCTTACCAGACTTATATGATCCCCATGACAGAGATCATATAGCGCTTGCAACAAGGGCTCCTCACACTCCACAGCACTCCTCGATTCTTGTACATGTAAAGGATCACCTCCAGCAAAGAACTGCCTTAGTACCATCAAACAATATCCTCTCGTGGGGACATATAGTCATGTCACATGTAGGAAAAAGAGACCTCGCATGGTGTAATACGTTCAAGATATTACTTTAATAAGTATGATAAGGTGATCGTCTGCTTTATGCACACCCTTTAGTGTCCTGTTACTTCACTCAGGAGACCGGGCTGCAGCTACCGCACATTTCATCTGGAGATCCCCGCAAGACCATAACTTGATGCCTATATGTCGTGATTCACATGTGAGTGTAAAATCTACTTCTTATTAAAGTAATATCTTGAACGTATTACACCATGCGAGGTCTCTTTTTCCTACATGTGACATGACTATATGTCCTCACGAGAGGATATTGTTTGATGGTACTAAGGCAGTTCTTTGCTGGAGGTGATCCTTTACATGTACAAGAATCGAGGAGTGCTGTGGAGTGTGTGGAGCCCTTGTTGCAAGCGCTATATGATCTCTGTCATGGGGATCATATAAGTCTGGTAAGAGGCTATTACTTTGGGTGTTTTGGTGAAGGTCACATCTATTCAACACACCACCTGAGCTTCCTGTTGGACGTTTTTCCTCTCCACGGACTCTTCTTTCACTGTTTTTCTAGTGTACATTGATATATTGTGACACTATGGGCCTAATTCAGTATAAGTTTGGAGTAGAGCTGCTCACTTCTCCAGAAATAACTCCAGCCTAAACTCATTGCATCCTAATTAGGTAAGTGGCTGGAGTTAAACCATCAACTAGATGCTTTAATGAATTCGGAGTTGGAGTTAACTTAGACTGAATTCGGGTTTGGAGTTAACTTAGGCTGAATTTGAGTTTGGAGTTAGCCAAATTCCCTTTGTGTTTTTCATAAAAGGAAATTTGTCTATTCTGAATCACTATTACACAACAATGTCATTTATTATGGTTTATTTTAATTTTAAGGTATAGTTATATATCTTATGTGTTTTAACCTTTAGATTTTCTAATAGCAGACTACACAGCTGTCTAATTAGCAGTCTTCATTCTTTATTCATCTGAAACTTTCAGGCATATCTGATTGTATTCAGCACTTTGGTGTAGTGGGCTAAGCTCACAGCTAAAGATTGCTAGGTCATGAGTTCAAGGCCCAACCATGATAACACCCTGTGTGCCATAATTTTTTTTTGGCCACATAGTAATACATTGGCTACATCACCTAAAATTGCATGTCAATGGCCTTGTATATTCAAGAAACAAACATGCATATGTGCAGGGTGCAATTATGCATTTGCCAAGTTTCAGTATTTATTTATAGCTGTCTAAAATTTAAGAAGGTGATGGCACACTTGGGATTTGAACTCATGCTCTCAGTGTTTATAGCCAGGAACACTAACCACTAAACCATTGAGCTGAGCATGATTACCCCTGGAATATTTATTCCCATGTTTCAATAGTTAACCACTTCCTTACAGGGCAGTTACACCCCTTCCTGCCCAGGCCAATTTTCAGCTTTTTATACTGTTGCATTTTGAATGACAATTGTGCGGTCATGCAACCCTGTACCTAACACAAATGTATGACAGTATTTTCATAAAAAATAGTGCTTTCTTTTGGTGGTATTTGATCACTGCAAGGTTTTTTTTCTATTGGCAAAAAGAAGACCTAAATGTTTGACCCCTAAAATAATGTGTTTTTGTTTATGTAATAAAATTTGGTAAATCAATATGTTTTTTGTTGCACTGACGAGCATTGACGAGGCTGCGCTGGCAGGCACTGATGAGACACTAATATGCAGCACTGATAGATAGATAGGTGGCACTGATATGCAGCATTGATGGGCATTGATAGGTGGCACTGATGGGCAATGATTGGCACTGGTGGGCAGTACTGAAAGATGGTAATGATGGGCAGCATTGATGAGGAGGGCACTAACAGGTTCCCTGAGCACTGATTGGCATCAATGGTGGCATGGGTGGGCATCCCTGGTGGCTCTAGTGGCATCCCCCAAGGGTCTGCACTGGTAATCAATGCTCTGATTACAAGCACAGACCCCCCCCCCCCCACACACACACACTTACTTTGCATATGAATGCCATTTCTTCACAGCTGAAAGTGGCCCTCACCATGATTAGCCAGTTGATTGTGACCACTTGCTGGAATGTGTGCAAGCCAATTTGGTGTCATTTCTGGTCCAGGGCGAACGCCAATGTGCCATTTGCAATTTATTGTAAAGAGATTTTGCTTTATTTTAAAAATGGCGCACACAGACAACTAAAATGTATTGGAAATGTTTTACCTAGGCCAGTGATGGTAACCCTTAACCCCCCCCCCCAAGATGTTTTTGCCCTACATTTCCCAAAATGCTCATGTACTCTGCAGTGTAGGTGAGCATCATGGGAAATGTTACAAAACACCTGTGTTGCCAAGGTTCATCACTGAGCTAAGCCAACTAAAAAGGTGAGTGAGCGCTGTAGCAATCTTTTATTTAGTAATCATTTTTAGTGATTTTTTTATTAAATGTTTTGGTTACATTCATCCACAGCGACTGAATGGAAATTTTGTATTATTCCTTAATTTATATATTTTTAGCTAAATATATACATAAACACTTTAATTTTTTCTTACAATTTAGCCCACACCCACACACACACACACACACACACCCCCCCCACACACACCCCCCCACACACACACACACACACACACACACACCACCCCACACACCACCCCACACACCACCCCACACACCACCCCACACACCACCCCACACACCACCCCACACACCACCCCACACACCACCCCACACTTCGCTGGAGTAAATGGAGAAACCCTACCCAAGTTCACACTGTACTGCCATTGCACACACACAAAAAATACAAGAAATTGATTACATTCAACAGACACAAAAGATATCTGAATTACATCTAGACAAATATGAAGAAAAGAACAAAAAACCAGGAGCTGTGTACAAATGAATAAGCTTTATTAAACATGTATAAAACATCAGTAATCACTCAAGCAAGCATGTGAAATGTGAAATGTGAAATGCCCCCCCCCCAAAACCCCCAAATCAAGTAATTTTTATTCAAATTACAGTGCAAAGATACAACATATGATGGATAGAGCTTACAATATCCAAAAGTCAAGCAAAATAAGTTGTAGACACCTTAGTATTAAGCATAAAACATACCCAACATACTTTTATGTTAATTGTTTGCATGAGCCTGCCTTTTCATTTAAATACCATCAAATCAGTAGAACATACAGCTACACAGAGGCATGAAAATAAAAAAAAAACATGTATAGAGTACATAAAGACACACTTTGCAAAAACTATACCAAACAGTTAGAGCATGAAAAGTATTCATCCAACAGAATACACTTACTGCAATATGGATCTTTAGGCATGCCAGCAAACCCCCACCCCAAAAGCAAATTCGGACATAAAGACCTGTGGCCCTTCCACAGGCCAAATGATATGATCTCATACATCCCTTTATATAACCTTGGTTAAACTACACCCACCCAGTATAGGAAACGCCCAGCAAAGTAATTAATTGGGTCTGTTGGTTCCTAAACCAAAATCACCAGTTCACTAATGAATGAGTGTTTGGCTGGCCATCCATGATCAAAGTTTCTTACAAGTCAACACACATAAGAAATGCTTTCAATAATCTCAGCATGAGCACAAAGTGGCTTTTTCATTTAGACTAATGCCTCGTACACACGTACTGATCGTCGGCCGACCGATCGGCCGTCTTTTGTCCAGGGCTGTCCTGTCTGTTGAAAACTGCAAAAGACTGCACACGAATTTTGTCGGCCAACAAAAGACGACTGCAGAAGTGATGTCATGTGATGGTTAACTTTCCGTGTGTTTTTTCTTTTCTGAGCATGCCCAGTCTTGCAAATCTGCTGATTGTCGGCTGAATTCTGTACTGACTGGCGAACAATCGGCCGTTCTGGTGTTGGCCAACAAAAATTTTAATGCCTGCATGACAGATTCTGTTCGGCCGAAAATGTGATGTCGGCTGTCGGAAGCATCATACTAACAAGCCTACAATCGGCCGATCGGTCATCGGCCGAATATTTACGGCCGACAATCGGTACGTGTGTACGAGGCTTAAGGCTGGCCATACATGTTCCAATTTTCTTACAATTTTTTGTCCAATTTTCTTGAAATTTACCTTCAAGTATGTAGTACAAAGGCCTGCCTAATTAGATACAAGTGAATGTGTTTTTTTAGCTTTGACCTCACATTATGTGGTTTGTGGTAGATCTACCAGAAAATTGTACAACAAAAGTTGAACATGTATGGCCAGCTTAATGGGCCATACACACTATAATGCCTCGTACACACGTACCGATCTTCGGCCGTAAATATTCGGCCGACGACCGATCGGCCGATTGTAGGCTTGTTAGTATGATGCTTCCGACAGCCGACAGCGCATTTTTCGGCCGAACAGAATCTGTCGTGCAGGCATTAAAATTTTTGTTGGCCAACACCAGAACGGCCGATTGTTCGCCAGTCAGTACAGAATTCGGCTGACAATCGGCTGATTTGCAAGACTGGGCATGCTCAGAAAAG
>NC_138780.1:63322592-63402592 GCF_965119305.1 Pelophylax lessonae
CCCGGGCTTACACTGGCATGACACGACTGTCAGGCCGACTTTGCCCAGCTACTTCGATCTTGCATGGGTCTGACTTCCATCCGAATTGAATTAACGGGATACGACTTTGCTCCGATTTTGTGATAGTCCGACTTGTCCTTTGACCAATCAAACCAATCCCGGTGTGGGGGGGGGGGGGTAGCCGGCAGCTGGAGTGGATGGACGTATGAGAGATCTTCTCCGCTGCATCGGGTGTATTACAGCCATCTACCGCAACTTTTCACAGCTCCCTCAAAGGATCTATACCCCGAGGAGAACCATATGAGCAGCATGGGCAAACGAAAGGAGAGAGAAGGACCTAGGAAATTGACCAAATTCCTCTCTCCAGCTGCAGGCCAAGGGATCCAAGACGGGGCTGGCGCCGGGACTCACTCTCTCTCATCCTCCACTACAGAGGCCAAGCTGCCCAGCTCTCCCTGCAAGGAACTTGGTGAGTCACTCAGTGAACATAATCCTCAGCCATCCTCAGCATCTAGCAGCCACATTAAGCAGAAAAGAAGGATAACAAGGCAGAATGACCCATTATACCCAAATAATGCAGAAGGGGAGGAGATGGAGGAGACAGCGGCATACGGTCAGCAGCTTGACTCATTTCCCACTACAGGGCAATCTGTCACTGACAGAACTATGAAAGATATGCTCTTAACCCTAAGGGGTGCACTCCAACAGGACATAGCAACATTTATGCGCACTACACAGAGGGATCTGGCTGATATTGGCAAAAGAGTGTATTATGTGGAAAACAAGATAAGGGAATTCACAGGGGCACATAATGAGCTAGTGGACGCTCACTTAGAAGTGGAGCAAGAGCTCAAATTGCTAAAGCTCAAAGTGGCAGACCTTGAAGACCGATCACGCAGGAATAATATCAAGTTTAGAGGCATCCCTGAATCTGTCAAAAACATGGAGCTGAGCACTTTCCTTCAACAACTTGACTAAAACCATACCCTAGCGTACACCAGCTGACGTCATTATCGATAGAGCCCATAGACTTCCGAAACTGCCCCACATACCATTATTGCGCGAATTAACTTTTGATCATGTGAAAGACCAGCTAATGCGATACTCTAGGCAAAATCCTGCGCTGCCTGACCCTTACGTAGGAATTTTCCTCTATGCTGATCTATCTCAGGCCACGCTTGCTGCAAGGAATAATCTAGTCCCTATAACTAAAATTCTAAGGAACCACAAGATCCTTTATAAATGGGGCTTTCCTGCTAAACGTAACGTGACTATGAATAATATGTCCCACTCTATCTCATCATTTGACAAAGGTCTGGAACTCCTCCGCAAATGGGGGTTACTTCCCACTGATGGCAACCCCATCCCTATTTAACCAACTCACAGCGAGGGTTATCGAAACCGTGGTAACAGATCTAGAAGATTCTTTAACTTGTCTATAATCCCTTTTGCCTACGCCAAGCAAGAGATCTATTTGGATTAACATTGAATGTGTGATAAAAGACACCAGAGGGTACTACACCTGTTGTTCGGCTGAACACACTTCTTTCCTCCATAGTTTGTTACGAGAGTTCCTCTATGAAATTAAGTTAGGAGACTATCTTCTACATGTTCTCTTTTAATTTTCTAACTTCGGTGAAATTTATTGCTTGTTCTCCCTGGCCACATTTTATGCACAATTGTACATGCCTAGCTTTGGCTTTTTGTTAACTGACCATCCCCCTTTTACCACTAGATGGCAACACATCTCACCAATTCCTCAAGATGTCCCTTAGACTGATGTCACTGAACGTACGAGGTCTAAACAGCCCTTTTCAAGCAAAGGAACCTATGGCAAACGGCACTGGAGAAGAAGTGCGATAACCTGTGTGCTCAGGAGACCCACTTTGCTAAGTCCAAAGCACCTAAACGTTCTCACTATAAATTTCCATACTGTTTCCTGGCTAATGACTCAACGAAAAGGAATGGTATTCTTCTTGCTGTGAGGGACTCTATTGCCTTCACACTAAGAAGCGAAACTATAGATGACCAAGGTAGATATATCATATTGGTTGCTGATAAACCGACCTTGGGCATCTATGTTGGTTGCTGATATTATTTAATTTACTATATACAATCCTAACCTTGTATGTCCCTAATAAGCAACCTGTGAGATTTCTTCGTAAACCGATTAAGAAGGTTAAATGAGTGCAGAAGGGTAAACTGATTATTTTTGGTGATTTTTTTTTTTTTAAACAACGTTTATTAAGATTTTCAACATATGAACAGATACAAAAACAGGTATTACGATGCAATAAACAAACCAGTATAGAACAATCATAACAAGGCATAAGATGAATCAAACAAGTCTCAGTGTCAAAAACAGTGGTCTGGCAGATGCGTTACTCAATGACACATAACACCTTACAAAAATACATTGTGTTCAACGTAAATGGGGGGGGGGGGGGGGAGAGGGGGAAGAATACCAACACAAGTGACTAAGACCAGCATTCTCATCAACAGGGATCCAAAAAAAGATTCTAGAAAGACAGAATCAGGGATCTGAGTTCCATGAGCTCCGTACCATTTTGTAAGTCCAGGCGTGAAGCTATCCTATGCGGGAGAGCATGAAGATGCGCCGGATGGCACCTTTTGCCGGGTCGTGGTATCAAAGATTGGTCTGGCTGAAAGGAAGCAGGCTTTCCAATGGATAAGAAGTTTATGTGTCCTTCTAATGCCCAGGGTTTAGGTGCAGGTATTAATCATAGAGAAAATATATCCACAAGGATCTTACAAAACTCTGTCTAGAAGATGGCTCAATGGCTAGTTGAACTGTGGCAATCGGTGAAAGTTCGCTGGCCGTACATTAAGAGCTTGTGAACGTCAAAAGCACAAAAATGCAGACCATTTCCGGTCAAATTTGGCAAACTTGGGAGAGTTAGAAGTTTTGATTTCGAGGACTTCACTAGCATGGAGTTGCTGTAAGCCCGCAATCACGTCTGCTAGAGACGGAGGGATATTTTGTATCCATTTGGCTAGGATAGCCCTCCTGGCTACCATGTAGCAGGTTAATAACCAAGGTTTATGCGCCTTAATGAGAAGGCATTGGTCCTTAGGTAGTTTAGTGAGAAGCATGTCCAAGTTGCTGAATAGGAGTGGGTAAGGATCGCCAAGGGGTCTCAGGCCCGTGATGGCAGTTACATACGATTCAACTGTAGCCCAGTAGGTGGAGATTCGGGGCACGACCAGAGTCTATGAGCAAGAGTGGGTTTGGGTGTTGAACAAAGAGGGCAGCAGGTTGATTGTAGTAGGCGGGTATTTCAAGAGTATGGAACATAGCTACGTTGCATAATTTTGAATTGCTGTTCCCTCCAGAACTCGTTGGTTATGAGTTTGTGGGTGGCCAGGTAGCCAAACAATATTAGTTGTTGAGTGTCCGGAATGGGAAAGTCTTTGTCCCAGGTAGTAGAATGAAATGCTGATTTACTGATCGAAGGGAGCGATAGCAGCGATTTGTAAATGTCCGAAATTTTGTGGAGTTCTTGCTCAAGAAACTTGTCTGTTATGGTCCGCTTGAACCGGAGCAGTCTGTTTGGGCAGGTTTTGACCACAAAGCTGATAGCATGAATAATGCCTAGGGTGTGACCCCTAGGCAGCTGAAAGCGATCTCTGATGACTGATGTGGGTAGAGGAGTGCCCGAATCAGGATCAAACAATTGGGCGAAATGGTGAAGATCAAGGTCCTGCCAGTCTTTGAAGGGGGGATATTGCTGAACTTGCGGGAAAAGGGGATGGCCTCTGATGGGCAAGTGTGGCGTCCATGTAATATTGGTGTCTCTGATTAAAATATTATTCTTCAGATGTGTCGGCAGGTCCCTATGGGCACAGTGCAAGAGGGCCGCTAGGTCATAGGGTGAGGTCAATTGGGATTCTAGTTGGTAGTTTGAGTACCTGGAAGTTTTGCCAATCCAGTCCAACCCCACCCTGAAAACACATGCAAGGTTATAGAGATGGGCATTTGGAAGTGCCACCCCACCCTCCCTCCTCGGCAGATACAGTTTCTGAAGGGCAATACGAGGTTTCCTGCCCTTCCATATAAAAGGTGGTGATTGCTTTGGTGAGTCTATGCATATCCTTGTGCTTCACCAACAGTGGTATAGTTTGAAGAGGATATAGTAACTTGGGGAAGCCCACCATCTTGTAAAGATGACATCTGCCAAAGAGGGAGAGGGGGAGGCCCATCCAGGCGTCCAGCGCAGAGGTGATCTTAGAGATTGTGGGTGGGATATTAAGGTGGTAGATGGAGGATGGAGTGCGACCAATTTTGATTCCTAAGTAAGTAATGGAGGTTTTGGCTATAGAAAAAATTGGTGAGGAGGGCCATGGGTTATGTTTTACGTGGCAGAGTGGTAAAATTTTGCTTTTAGAAAAATTGATTTTGAGTCCCGACAGCCCGCGAGTATGTCATCCGCAAACAGTGCAATGCGGAGGTCGGAAGTACAGATGGGGATACCGCGTAGATCCGGGTGATGAAGAATATATCTCGACAATGGTTCTAGGGCTAAGTTGAATAGGAGGGGGGATAGCGGGCATCCCTGTCTTGTGCCCCTACTCAGCGTAAATGGGGCTGAGATGTGACCATTCCCTATTACATTCGCCGATGGGTTTGTGTACATTGCCTTGATAAGGTGGACAAAGGGGCCTTGGAATCCAAAACGTTGCAGGACCAGATGGAGCCAATCAATGTCCACCCTATCAAAGGCTTTTTCCGCATCCAAGGAGATAATTGCCATATCAGCGGTTTGGTAATGTTGGGAAGTTTTGTCAGGTACCTTGGTTGAGGCTGAAGTGCTGAGAGGGCTTCCCTTGCAGCTCGGTGCGGATCACCCCTGGAGGTGAGACAGGAGATGACACGTCCCAAGGAGCACTGGATGCTGGTGAAATCTGGATGGATGGATGGTATGGTATGGACACCCAGGAGATCTAAAGGTGCTCAGTGGAAAAAGACACAAGGCCGAGGGTCATACACAGTTAATCAGTTCGGAAGTAATGAGCCAAGTGGAAGGAAGCAAAGGGGCAAGACAAGAGAGAGTCCGTGAGATCCAAGTTAAGGTCGGTACACAGGAGATCCAGCCAGGGTGTCAGAGCAAAGAGTGGTCAGGCAAGCCAAGGTCGATCAAGGGAGAAGGTGCAGACAGGTCAAAGAAGCAAGCCGGGTCAAAACAGGAACACAGGTAAACGGACAGGTCACGGGTACAGGAGCTGACGATAAACCGGCACTGGAGCACACCGGAAGAGCGTCTTGTATAGGGCCAGGGCTGGGGAGATGGGCGTGGTGACACACCTGCTCTGCATCCGGCGATCTATTGTTGCTGAATGGTGATTCCTTTCCTGACAGTGCCCCCCCCCCCCCCCCGAGGGGCAACCTCTGGATGCCCAACGACCATGTTTTTCTGGAAATTTGTTGTGAAATTCTCTCAAAAGTTTAGGGGCATGGATGTTACTCAATGGTTCCCATGAATTGTCCTCCGGAGGATATCCTTTCCATTTAATCAAGTATTGACTACGGTTGCCTCTTTGTCGACAATCCAAGATATTCTCAACCACAAATTCAGGCTCCCCTTCTACTGAAACTGGAGGAGGTGGTACCTCTTCTCTTCCCGGGAAGGGGCTTGGTACCGCTGGCTTAAGTAGCGAGGCATGAAATACTGGGTGAATTTTGAAAGAGCCCGACTAGGCCAATTCAAAGGCCACTGGATTCACCACTCTCTTGACCTCAAAAGGACCGATGAATCTTGGCCCCAATTTCTTGGACGGGCAGGATAGTTTCAAATTAATTGAAGAGAGCCAAACTCGATCTCCAACTTTGTACACTGGGTTCTCCCTCCGTTTGAGGTCAAAGAATTTCTTATAGTCCTGTTGTGCTTTATGAATATTGTCTCGTAGCAACTGGAAATTAGTTTTAATGGCTGCCAGCCGATAATGGACTGCGGGAACCGTTATTTCCTGATCCAAGTTAGGCAAAAAAGAAGGATGAAAGCCATAATTAGCCCAAAACGGGGTTTGGTTGGTTGCGGAGTGTATGGAATTATTGTAGGCGAATTCTGCGCATGGAAGCAGGGAGGTCCAGTCGTCCTGAGAGCTGGTGCAAAAACATCGGAGGTACTGTTCCAGGGTTTGATTGGTTCTCTCTGTTTGCCCATTACTTTGTGGATGGTAAGCAGATGACAGGGACACTTCAACCGACAAGGACTTGCAGAGCTCCTTCCAAAATCTAGAGGTGAATTGAACACCTTGGTCTGACACTATATTATTTGGAAGTCCATGTAGCCTGACCACCTCTTTGATAAATGTGTTGGCTGTTTCCAGGGCGGAGGGAGTGCCCCTTATGGGCAAGAAGTGAGCCATTTTTGAGAGTCGGTCCACGACTACCAAGATGGTGGAAAACCCTTCTGAGGGTGGTAGCTCAACTATAAAGTCCATAGACAGACCTTTCCAGGGCTCTGGAATCGGCAATGGTCTTAACAGGCCCCATGATTTGACTTTAGCCCCTTTGTTACGTTGGCACGTGATGCAGGAATTTACATAGCTTCTGCAGTCCTGATGTAGCTTAGGCCACCAGAAGCGGTGTTGGATAAGTTCGTAGGTCTTTTTTACCCCGAAATGTCCAGCGAGTTTGTGGTCGTGAAAGGTTTTAAGGACCAACAATCTCACTTGTGTAGGAACAAAAATTTTTTCCCGGTGCCAGAGGAATCCTTCCCATTTATTTAGAGAACCGGCTTCGAGTTCAATACATTGAGTAGAGGCTTGCTGAATTGTGGACTGTAGGTCAGTGTGAATCAGAAAAAAGTTTTGAGCTGATAGGATGGTATTGGGCTCCGTCGTGCTGGGAGTATCCGGAAACATTCGGGACAGGGCGTCCGCCTTTCCATTCTTAGATCTTGGTCTGTAGGTAATATGGAAATTAAAGCGTGAAAAGAATAGAGCCCACCGGGCTTGCCGAGGTCTTAGGCGTCTAGCAGTCCTGAGATACTCTATATTCTTGTGATCCGTGAATATCATGATAGGGTGTGCCGCGCCTTCAAGCAGGTACCTCCATTCTTCTAGAGCACATTTAATAGCCAGAAGTTCCCGATCCCCCACATCGTAGTTCTTCTCTGGGGGTGACATTTTCCGAGAGAAGAAAGCTACTGGGTGTAGCAGGGTCTTCGGGCCTTGTCGCTGGGACAGAATAGCCCCTGTGGCTACTTCCGAAGCATCCACTTCGAGAATATAAGGTAAGACCGGGCCGGGTGTTGAAGAATAGGTGCGGTCACAAACAGGCTTTTTAATTTATCAAAAGCTGACTGAGCCTCCGGTGACCAGCGGAAGCGAATCTGCTGGCGCGTTAGTTGGGTGATGGGTGCGATAATTGTTGAGAATCCCTTTATAAATCTTCTGTAGAAGTTAGCGAAGCCCACAAATCGCTGAACTCCCTTCTTATCAGTGGGGGCTGGCCACTCCAAAATGGCTTTTACTTTTTGTGGATCCATAGAGACACCCTCAGTTGAAATGATAAGCCCTAGGAACTGGATGGACTTCCTCTCAAATTCACATTTTTCCAGTTTCACATAGAGCCCATGTTTCCTTAACCACTTAAGCCCCGGAGGATTTGGCTGCTAAACGACCAGAGGGCATTTTGCGATTCGGCACTGCGTGACTTTAACGGACAATTGCGCGGTCGTGCGACGCTGTACCGAAACGAATTTGGCGTCCTTTTTTTCCCACAAACAGAGCTTTCTTTTGGTGGTATTTGATCACCTGTGCGATTTTTTGATCACGCGCTATAAACAAAAAAAGAGCGTAAATTTTGCAAAAATAGCAATATTTTTCCCTTTTTTTTATATGAAATTCCCCCAAAAAAAAATGTAAAAATCAAAATTTTTTAATATTTTCGGCCAATTTGTTTTATGCTACCTATGTTTGGTAAAAAAAATCGCAAAAAGCGTATTTTGATTGGTTTGCGCTAAAGTTATTGCGTTTACTAACAAAGGGAAAGATTTTTGTCATTTTTGTTGTTTTTTTTTTTAACGCGTAATGGCGGCGATCTGCGATTTTTTTTGCGGTACTGCGACATTGCGGCGGACAGATCGGACCCTTGACTGACATTTTTGACACTTTTGGGGTTACCAGTGACATTTCTACAGTAATCAGTGCTATACATATGCACTGTTACTGTAAAAATGCACTGGTAGTGAAGGGGTTAACTTTATTTGAGAGGGAGGGGCTGTGTGTGTCCCTAGGGGCGTGATTCTAACTGTGATTGGCTGTGGCTTCAACTGTATGCAGAGTGATCAATGGATCTACATAGTAGATCCATGTGATCAGCTCTCATACAGAGAGGAGAATGACAGGCAGCTTGTTTACACAAGCTGCCTGACTATCTCCCTCTCCCCCGCCGATCGCAGAGTGGCCGGCGGCGATCGGGTCCGCCGGTCACGCGCGCGGGGGGGTCCGTGACCACGCGGGAGCGGGAGCGCGCCTCCGGCGGCGCGCGCTCGCTCCCTAAACCCTCACAGGCGAGCGACGTAGACCTACGTCACTTTGCCTGTGAGGGGCTGACCGCCCACGTAGATAGTCGTGCGGCGGTCGGCAAGTGGTTAAGGTGGTTAATACTTTTTTGACATGAATCCGGTGGAGTTCCAGGGTGGAGGAGAAGACCAAGGTGTCATCTAGGTACACAATTAAGAAGTTGTCCAGGAACTCTCGAAAAATGTCATTGACCAGATGTTGAAATATGGCCGGGGCATTACACAGCCCAGAAGGGCATGACCAGATATTCAAAGTGGCCGAAACGGGTTCTAAACGCCGTTTTCCACTCATCCCCTTCTCGGATGCGAATAAGGTTGTACACTCCTCGGAGGTCTAATTTGGTAAAGACCCGGGCAGACCGGAAGCGCTGGAACAATTCTGGAATCAAGGGGAGAGGATAACGATTTTTGATGGTAACTTTGTTGAGTTCCCGGTAATCAACACAGGGTCTTAACGTGCCATCTTTTTTCTCAACAAAGAAGATTCCAGCGCCAGCTGGGGAGGACGAGGGCCGGATGAACCCCTTTTCCAGGTTCTCGTTGACATAAGTCCGAAGAGTTTCTAACTCCTTCTCAGATAAGGGAAATATTCTTCCAAAAGGGATCTCGGCTCCTGGAAGAAGCTCAACGGGGCAGTCGTAGGGCCTGTGAGGGGGTAGAGCATCAGCCTTTTTTTTTGTCGAAAACATCCCTAAAGTCCTGATAGGCTGCGGGAATGTCTTCAGGAAGGTCTAGGGCCGGCTGAACGGCCAGACATGTGGCGGGAGCGTTGGGTCCAGGGGTAAAGCAATGGTCCAGGCAATATTTGGACGAGAAGGAAATCCTCTTCTTCACCCAGTCAGTTTGTGGGTTATGAGCCTGGAGCCATGGAAGGCCTAGGATAACCGGGAATAAGGGAGAGGACAAGACATCAAAGCGGAGGAGCTCTTGATGGCCCGAGTTCGTGGAAGTGAGTACCGGATAGGTTTCTCTGGTCACAGGTCCGGAACTAGGCAGGGACCCGTCGAGCAGAAAGACTTGAAGCTGTTGCTCCTTAATTTGTAGTGGGACCCCCAGTTTCCTTGCTAGTGTACAATCCAGAAAACAACTGCAAGCTCCGGAGTCAACAATTGCAGTGAGCTGGATCCTCTCTTCTGCTACCTGTAAGGAGATAAGAAGGATAAGGTGAGCAGGGGATGGCTCAGAGACCTGACAGTTCAACACAGACCGTGAATAGCACTTACTGGGCCTCACGGGGCAGTTGCGGAGGAAGTGGCCGGAGGCTCCACAGTATAGGCAGAGGTTAGCCTGGCGGCGACGTTGTCTCTCTTCGGGTGTTAGGGAGCAACAAATTAGTCCAATCTGCATGGGTTCACCGTCCGCAGAGGCATTCATAGCTGGCGCAGGGGGAGGAGAGGCGGCAAACGGGACCTTAGGCATCACCCAAGAAGCTCAGGCCCCCTGGAGGCGTTCTGAACGTCGTTCCCGCAGACGCCTGTCCATTTGGATGGCTAGAGAGATCAAGTCTTCCAGGGATGCAGGTGTCTCTATCCGAGCAAGCTCGTCTTTTAGAGCTTCAGAGAGGCGATGACGGTACTGGTATTTCAATGCTGCCTCATTCCAGGCCGTGTCGGCTGCCCATCTACGGAAGTCTACAGTGTAGTCCTCGGCCGGGCGTTTATTCTGCTGTAAGGCATGTAAAGCAGACTCTGCTGTGACCGTGCGCTGAGGATCTTCATATAGCTGGGCCATGGCCTCAAAAAAGGAGCTTACCGAGTTCAAGGTAGGACTCTTCTGTTCAAGGAGGTTGTGTGCCCAAGTCTGGGGTTCTTCAGCTAATAAGGAGATTATAAACCCCAGTTTAATGGATTCCGAGGAGAAGGTCCTGGGCTGAAGAGCCAAATATAATAAACAGGCATTTTTGAAAGCCCTAAATTTCCTTTGCTCCCCACGGAAGCGTTCCGGCGTGGGCACCCGTGGCTCTGGTGGCGGAGCTGAAGCTGAATGGGCGGAGCTAGCTTGATCCGGTTGAGAAGGAGCCAGCAAAGAGCTAGTGGCAGGCTGATTAGGGTCATTCGGAGGAGATGAGCTGGCTAGGTTTACTACCCGACCTTCCAGCTGGAAGTAACCATCTTGCAGTCTTTGTACGGCTTGGGTTAGGGCTGAAACCTGTTGGCATAAAGCCTCGAGCGGGGAAGCACCTCGATCGGCCTCTGACATGGCTGGTTTATGCTGTCAGGTACCTTGGTTGAGGCCGAAGTGCTGAGAGGGCTTCCCTTGCAGCTCGGTGCGGATCACCCCTGGAGGTGAGACAGGAGATGACACGTCCCAAGGAGCACTGGATGCTGGTGAAATCCGGATGGATGGATGGTATGGTATGGACACCCAGGACCGCTTCCAGGAGATCTAAAGGTGCTCAGTGGAAAAAGACACAAGGTTAATGCCAGGCCGAGGGTCATACACAGTTAATCAGTCCGGAAGTAATGAGCCAAGTGGAAGGTAGCAAAGGGGCAAGACAAGAGAGAGTCCGTGAGATCCAAGCTAAGGTCGGTACTCAGGAGATCCAGCCGGGGTGTCAGAGCAAAGAGTGGTCAGGCAAGCTAAGGTCGATCAAGGGAGAAGATGCAGACAGGTCAAAGAAGCAAGCCGGGTAAAAACAGGAACACAGGTAAACGGACAGGTCACGGGTACAGGAGCTGACGATAAACCAGCACTGGAGCACACCGGAAGAGCGTCTTATATAGGGCCAGGGCTGGGGAGATGGGCGTGGTGACACACCTGCTCTGCATCCGGCGATCTATTGTTGCTGAATGGTGATTCCTTTCCTGACAAGTTTCTAGAGCCGCCAAAACTTTTCGAATATTGGCTGTAGCGGATCTGCCAGTAGTGAATCCTGCTTGGGCAGGGTGGATCAGGGTGGGCCTGATGGGTGCCAGTCTGGTGGTTATTATTTTCTAAAGAATTTTACTGTCCAGGTTCAAAAGTGATATGGGTCGATAAGAGCCAGGTTCAGTGGGGTCTTTCCAGGGGCAGACTGGCAACTTTCAGCCCAGGGGGCAGTTACACACCAGAGGTGCAGCAACTCGGCACCCCTCCGACTCTCCCTCTTCCAGTCCTTCTCCTGACCTTCATTTCAGGCTGAAGCTCTGCTCCTGGTACTCACCGGCTGTAACCCAAATTCCTGACCTGGCCAGCAGGGGGTAGTTGGGGGGAGCTGGGATAGCTTGGTTGGGGCTGGCCGGGGGAGGAGAGTTTCCAGTGGGGCATTAACCTTACACCATCCATGCTGGGGGGGGGGGCTGCACTCTGTCCTTGTCTTCAACCCGCAGAAGCAGTGCAGCCTTTTTACAGAGCATCAGAGCGGCCCAGGGGGCAATTGCCCCCCTGCCCCCTGGCCCAGTCCTCCCCTGGGTCTTTCCCAGGCTTGGGAGCAATTTGACGTGGGCCTGGAGGCCGGTCGGAAAGTAGGGGTGACTGTCAAGCATATGTTGATAAAGTGACCTAAGAGTCGGTGCTATGACGTCAACTGAAGACTTGTAAAAGTCTGAGGTGAATCCATCAGGACCTGGTGCTTTGCCAGGGGGCAATTGAGCTATAGTGGAGGTAATTTCTTCAATCGAGATTGGGGCATTAAGTATGGATAGGAGATGGTCTGCAATAGTGGGGAGTGTGACTTTGTCTAACCAAGCCTCAGCTGCCTGGTTGTCATGGTGTTCTGCACTGTATAAGTCAGAGTAAAAGTGCGAGAGAATATTAGCGATTTCCGTGGGGGAGGTGGTTGTGGAACCCTTGTCGGTCTTTAGTGCCATAATGTGTGTTGGTGAAAAGGGACCTTTGCATAGTTTGGCAAGCAGTCTGCCTGGCTTATTCCCGAATCTGTGGTATTGCAGGTCTCGGATGGATGAATACACCCTCTCCTGCGCCTCTGCCCAAGCGTCAAAAGCCACTTTTGCTTCCTGCCAATTTTGTAGAGTGGAGCGGTTATTTGACTTGGACAGTTCTAATTGGGCTGTCCAAAGCTTGGCAATAGATTCAGTGTAAGCCTTTCTAATGGTTTTCTTTCGGCCAACAGCGTAGGAGGGAATTCGTCCTCTCAAGACCGCTTTCCCTGTTTCCCAAAACAGGGTAGGATCCGAAACATGTAACGCATTCGTGTCAGCAAACTCTTGCCACGTGTCACGGATAATTGTGGTCAATTGGGTATCTTGGGCCAGAAAAGAGGGGAATCTCCAACCACTTGATGGTGATTTAGGAGATAGGTCCAGAAGGTTAAATGATACGGGGGCATGGTCAGAGATTGCAAGGTCGTGAATGGTCGAGTCAGTGATAAGGGGTTGTATTGAGGAGTTGGCAAAGAAGTAGTCTATGCGGGATAGGGAGTTATGCGGGTTGGAAAAGAAGGTAGGAAAAGAAGGTAAACTCCCTGCCGTCGGGATGTAACAGTCTCCAAGCGTCCGTGAGTTGGATGTGTTCAGCAAAGTCGGATAGGTTACTGGGGTTAGAGGACCAGTAGGTGGGTGTAGATGTTAATGGGCGGGAGTGATCCTCCCTAGGTTCCATGACTGCATTAAAGTCCCCTGCTAAAATTAGAGGGGCGTGGAGATGTGGAGCTAAATGAGAGGTCAGATCTTGAAAGTATTGTTTGGTCGGTGAGTTAGGGGCATATGCTGTGGAGAGGACCCATTCCTTTTGACCTAAGGATAATTTGACCGCTAGAAACCTACCGTCTGAATCTGTATGAGACGATACGACCGTGCCCGGAAAGTTTTTGTGTATAAGGAGTAGTACACCGGCTTTGCCCTTGATTGCAGGCGAGCCTAAAGCTTGGCCTACCCAGAGTTTACGCATTCGCCCATAATCTTGTTCTGGGAGATGAGTCTCCTGTAACACCGCTATGTCAGCTTTTAACCGTTTCAGGTGGCCAAGTACTGCCATACGTTTATGCGGGGGACGAAGGCCTTTCACGTTCCAAGACACTATCTTAACCATTGGTATGTGCTAGTGGGAGGTAAAGTAGCAGTGGTTGTATGATTGACAGTGGGTGTAGGTATGGATTCATGTAAAGAAGATTTGGAGGATATGGAGATGAGGAGATGTTCCGAGTGTTGGATCGGGTAGACAGGGGGGATGGGAGGTGGGTTGGCAAAACTTTTACAAATAAAATAAAACAACATAAAACAGTAGCAGGACACTGGCGTGTCCGAGGAAGCATGCACTTCACTTCTTCCCACATGTGAACAACTGCCTACAGTAGCACTACCAGGGAATGTCAGGCCCAAACTCGAGCGGTGTGCCCGCTACCCTACTCACAGTTAGGTGTAGTCGGTGAGTGAGGCTCATCACTCAGATCCGTGTTGTCAGATCGACCGATCCCCGCTGTAGGTGGGTAGGCAGACTGCGGCAGCACCCTAGTATGGGGTAGGTAAAAGATAAAGGCAGAACAGTAAATAAACAAAGGAACCTCAATAGGGGATAGGCATCAAAAGGAAAGCAAGGTGGCTAACAAGGCATGGTATAGGTTATTTAGGGGCTTTTGGCGACCACACTGAGCGTTACCCATATCATGGAGGTGGGCCCGCTTGCGGCATTGCAGAGTGCTGCGAAAGTACACGAGAAGTACTAAAGCGGGCTCCCACAACATTTTCTAGGCTAGTGAAGTGAAGTGTGGCGGAATGTCACATTTGTTCACCAGCAAGTCTTCAGTTGAGAATGGGAGAGGGTGGTAGTTAGGCAGGCTTGAATTTCCCAGAGAAATCCGTGAGTCTCAGCTTCTTGGCCGGATCCTCGCGAGGGCTGTGTTGGTCCCTGGGGTGCTGGTGTCTAATGGAGGGTTGTGTGGGTGGTGCGGAGGTGTCCATCGGCAAACGGAGGTGTGAGTTGAGGTAATCCCATGGTAATGCTGTCTGTTTGTGTTCCGCCTCTGCGTGCGGCAGGAGTAGCGGTGACGGTTCCGTGTACTAAAAATGTGTCCATCAGAGTCTCCCTGCTGTGTCAGAGGTGGAGGGGGTATCACTGGCTCACCGATCGCGTGTATAAGCAGGTTTTACAGGCCGTTGCGCCCGGAGCCACCACTTCCTGCTTCTTCACATCTGGCGTCGGAACCGGAAGTCCCATTTGTGGTGATTTTAATGCAGTACTTAATACTGACATGGACTCCTCTTCAGGGAGACAAAGGAGGAGACCTACGGTGGGTCCCCTCTGCCTAGAGCAGGAGTGTCCAAACTATGGCCCTCCAGCTGTTCAGGAACTACAATTCCCATCATGCCTAGTTACTGTATGTCTGTGAATGTCAGAGATTTACAATGCCTCATGGGACGTGTAGTTCCGCAACAGCTGGAGGGCCATAGTTTGGACACCCCTGGCCTAGAGGAAAGCCTCTTTGATCCATGGAGATGCCTTCGTACCACTGAAAAGGACTATACCTACTACTCTCTGATCCATAAAAGCTATTTTAGAATAGACGTGTTTCTCATTGATAAATATGTTCTCCAGAATGTTATCAAGGCAGATATTCATAACATTACATGGTCGGACCATGCACCTGTTGCCATTGATGTTATGGATACATCCAAAACCACTCACTCTCCTCTATGGCGTATGAATACCTATATTCTTTCTCATACCCAGTATGGTGAGGAACTAAAGAAAAAATTATAGGAGTTTTTCACTTTTAACAAAAATGGGCCCTGGTCTCCATGTTCTTGCCTGAGTTTGACTCCTTTTTATCTACTGTCCTTGGAGTTCCTAATATTTTGCATCCTAAAACTTGTTTGTTGGGGGTGTTTGGGGACTTGATGGTTTCCAGACATACTAAATGGTTACTTCGCATTTTATAACTTTTTGCTAAAAAACTATTCTCCTGAGCTGGAAGGGGACCATGGGGCCCACTGTTGCCACTTGGCTCCAGCTGGTCAACGGTTGCCTGCCTTTTATATAAGCTTACCTTTGAACTGAGAAATCGTCCTCTATTATTTGATGAAATTTAGGGTGGCTGGGTTTCTAGCCCCCTTACTTTGTCTCCTCCGAGCTATGGGGGGTGATATCCCTTATTGTCATCATTACTACTACTACTGACTTCTTCTGTATGCCTATAGAATATCCTATGTTCTGCTGTGCTCTAATATTCCCTGTATGGCAAATTTTGACTATATCATTGCAAATGTATTTCACCTTCTGTGTGTAATATGAGTGAGAGACCTAGGAGCGCTGGTACTTGTTGAGTTTTGTTATGGTCACGATTGTGACTATTTTCTTTGTAATGTGTTGTTTGTTTTCTATGTTTTAAATCTAATAAATATATCTAAAAAAAAAAAAAAAAAAAGGCTGCAAAGTTCCCATCCCTGCTGGGAGAGTTGTAGTGTTATGAGGCTAGTTAACCTGAATGTGCATCAAGTAATGTGGAGTTGCTAAAAAGGGGTTACAGTGCCCGAAGAAATTTCACCAGTTTGGGAAAAAATTTGTTATTAGGGCCAGCCCTATTCCCAAATCCCCTTTCCCTTCTATCCTTGCAAGAAGGATCGGGATTCAGCAGAACAACTATCACTGTGCAGTTTCCATGTGGAAGAGGGCTGACCCTCTAACCCACAAATACTTCCTGTTAAAAGAACTTTAGTAGGCACTTAGCTCTGTGTCACAGTTGCTACAAGATGCCATGTCTACTGGTAATCCAGTCAAGATCTTTTGGGCCAACAGGCCAGGATCACTAGCTGCTACTAGAGACACTTGGGAAGAGTTTGGGCCAAGAGGCCAGGATGGTTGAAGTACAGAAGAAGAGAACGCTTTACAAACATACTTTGCTCGAAGGACACTTTGTGAAGGTCCTGTCATGCCTGAGGGCCGGTTGAAAGAACTTTGTGTGAGTTGCTACCTTGGAAAAAGGAGGTAGAGGCTCATTGTCTCTTCAGAGAAGGGGATGTCAGAGTAAAGGACCCTTTGAAGAGAGTTGCAAAACTCACAAGTTGGACAAGTTTGCTCAGGCTCCAGCAAAATAGCTTGTCGCAGAAAAAGATGTGTTGCCTCGGTGTTACAGAAGGAGAGGACACTGTGAACACCAGTCGGGGTGGACTCCGCATTTCTTCATTCTGAACTTGTGGGTCTGACTATAATAGGAGAGAGAGAGAGTCAGTGCCCTGGTGTCTGAGGGGGACTGTGCCTATTCTTTAGTCAGAAATATGATTCTCAGTAGGAATTGCGGGTGAAGTGTTGGATAGTCAGCTTGGCAGGATCTGTTTGTTGTCTGTTACAGGTATACAACAGAACATCAAGTCATGCGTGCCCTTAGGGGGCCTGGAGTGATGAATATCTCTACGAGAATGTCACAGTTAGAGATAATGTTGGTGAGAATGTCGCCTCTAAGGAGTAAGTACCAATGTACATTTTTGTGCCTAACTTGTGTTTCCTTTGCAGACTTGCAATGGACTTCCGGGTCTGGATAGGCCCTCCATTACTCAATGTAAATTTCTATACAATGTAGATATTGTATTCAATTAGTTAGATAGGGTAATGTCTTACTCTTAACCTGTCATGCAGATTTTTGTTTGGCGGGCAGTGCATTGGTCTAAATGCACCTGGTATATGTACAAAACCAAATCCAAAAAAGTTGGGACACTGTACAAATTGTGAGTAAAAAAGGAACGGACTAATTTACAAATCTCATAAACTTATATTTTATTCACAATATAATATAGATAACATATCAAATGTTGAAAGTGAGACATTTTGAAATGTCATGCCAAATATTGTCTCATTTTGAATTTCATGAGAGCTACACATTCCAAAAAAGTTGGGACAGGTAGCAATAAGAGGCCCGGAAAAGTTAAATGTACATATAAGGAACAGCTGGAGGACCAATATGCAACTTATTAGGTCAATTGGTAACATGATTGGCTATAAAAAGAGCCTCTCAGAGTGGCAGTGTCTCTCAGAAGTCAAGATGGGCAGAGGATCACCAATTCCCCCAATGCTGCGGCAAAAAATAGTGGAGCAATATCAGAAAGGAGTTTCTCAGAGAAAAATGGCAAAGAGTTTGGAGTTATCATCATCTACAGTGCATAATATCATCCAAAGATTCAGAGAATCTGGAAAAATCTCTGTGCGTAAGGGTCAAGGCCGGAAAACCATACTGGATGGCGGTGATCTTCGGGCCCTTAGACGGCACTGCATCACATACAGGAATGCTACTGTAATGGAAATCACAACATGGGCTTAGGAATACTTCCAGAAAACATTGTCGGTGAACACAATCCACGGTGCCATTCGCCATTGCCGTCAAAAAGAAGCCAAATCTAAACATGATCCAGAAGCGCAGGCGTTTTCTTTGGGCCAAGGCTCATTTAAAATGGACTGTGGCAAAGTGGAAAACTGTTCTGTGGTCAGACGAATCAAAATTTGAAGTTCTTTGTGGAAAACTGGGATGCCATGTCATCCAGGCTAAAGAGGACAAGGACAACCCAAGTTGTTATCAGCGCTCAGTTCAGAAGCCTGCATCTCTGATGGCATGGGGTTGCATGAGTGCGTGTGGCATGGGCAGCTTACACATCTGGAAAGGCACCATCAATGCTGAAAGGTATATCCAAATTCTAGAACAACATATGCTCCCATCCAGACGTCGTCTCTTTCAGGGAAGACCTTGCATTTTCCAACATGACAATGCCAGACCACATACTACATCAATTACAACATCATGGCTGCGTAGAAGAAGGATCCGGGTACTGAAATGGCCAGCCTGCAGTCCAGATCTTTCACCCATAGAAAACATTTGGCGCATCATAAAGAGGAAGAAGCGACAAAGAAGACCTAAGGCAGTTGAGCAACTAGAAGCCTGTATTAGACAAGAATGGGACAACATTCCTATTCCTAAACTTGAGCAACTTGTCTCCTCAGTCCCCAGACATTTGCAGACTGTTATAAAATGAAAAGGGGATGCCACACAGTGGTAAACATGGCCTTGTCCCAACTTTTTTGAGATGTGTTGATGCCATGAAATTTAAAATCAACTTATTTTTCCCTTAAAATTATAAATTTTCTCAGTTTAAACATTTGATATGTCATCTGTGTTGTATTCTGAATAAAATATTGAAATTTTAAACTTCCACATCATTGCATTCTGTTTTTATTCACAATTTGTACAGTGTCCCAACTTTTTTGGAATCGGGTTTGTACATAAATGGGGGGGGGGGGGGGGAGAATCAGTGTAGCACCCTCCTAGGTAGGTGAGAGAGTATAGTTTTAAGCTCTGTCTGCTTACCAGAGGGGCTACAGGTAACTCTATATTGTTCTCTGCCTACTAGAGAGCAGGATCTGTTAGAGAGGTCTGCTCATTGTGCTCAGTATGTGATTCGTTCAGTCTGGAGAGTGTTTCACGCTGGTCCAATAGGGAGGCATGTTGGACAGTGGAAGGAAACCTGACGAATGGGTGCATAGGCTTTTGATCTAGTCCAGATGATTGGCAGAGGGCAGGTCGACTCATGCATGTTGGGATAGTGTATAAAAGCCAGGAGGGCATGTGCTCGAGGTCTTTCGTTGGAGAGCGGAGTCCCGGAGGGAGGGGGCAGTTGTCTCCTCCTCTGTAGACGTGCCATGCGGATGCAGGAAGTCATCCTGAGGGCCGGGGGAGCAGTAGAGAGGAGCTGAACCCAGAGGTTTAGGGAAGCTGACTGAGAGGGGAGGAGACTTTGGAGACCCTATGGCTGCAGTATCGTGAGTACAGGGACTTGTGTCAAGGGGCCTGACCTGAGGGGGGCAACCCCTGCTCATAGGATAGTCAGTGGACGGGTGTCAGCAGAAAGAAAATGCTAGGGAGAGTGTCCTGAAGATAAAATAAGAGATTGTCCACCAAATTGTCTTGAGGGAACACAGGAGACTTAATCCCTATTCATCTGAAGTAACAGGATGAATTAACAGCCTGGCTGTTCCATACCTAAACGTTAAGTAGAGAAGATAGATGTCCTCAAATACTGCATTGCTTATAGCTGTGTGCTGGTAACCAGGGGTACCCGCAGAGTGAATATCGAGCAGTTCTTACGGGGGCAGTGCTACACATAGATTCAGACAAAGGCCCAGCCTTTGTTCACAGGAATTAGCAACGGCACTCAAGATCACTTGGAAACTGCACACTGCATATTGACCTCAGAGTTCTGGAAATGTGGAAACAATGAATCGCACCATAAAGTTGAAACTGGCCAAACTCTGTCAGGAGACCCAAATGAAGTAGACCTTGATGCTTCCCAATGCTCTGCTGAGTACTCCAACAAAGAAGACAAAATGTTCCCCTTTTGAAGTACTATATGGTAGGCCACCCCCCATTATAAAAGACATCAAGGGAGACTTACACCAGATGGGGGGGTGATGAACCGCAAAATGTTACAGAAATTAGGGGAGAATATGCAGGACATAGGGAAATGGGTCCAACAGAAACTCTCCATAAGTCTGACAAAACCAGTCCACCCCTTTAGGCCAGGAGATACAGTGTGGATGAAAGAGTGGAACAACCACCCTAGGGCAAAAATGGAGAGGTCCTTATACTGTCCTACTTTCAACCCCCACAGCCATTGTGGTGGCCGAGGTGATTCCCTGGATACACCACTCCAGAGTAAAGTAAACTGCTGACCACACAGACTCCTGGCTGAGCACAGTAGACCCTCAAGACCCTTTAAGGCTAAGACTGACCAGAGAAATCAGAGGGAAGAACTACAGCCCTGCTCCCAACACATACCTGGAAGCTGTTGGGTCAACGCACGGCGGAAGAATAGGACATCTGAGATCTGCAGCCTTGCTTACAACACATACCTGGAAGCTGTTGAGTCAATTCAAGGTGGAAGAATAGGACACATGATATCTGCTACTTTTGCTACAGTCACACCCGAAAGCTGACTGGTCAACGCACAGCCGAAGCTAGGAATATTCATTGATAAGATGTTTTTTTTTAGAAATGCCTTAATTAGCTTTCCAGTAACCATAGTGATAATACTGGGCAGGCCCATGGGAGGGGGGGGGGGGCACATCATGTGACCCATGTATCAAAACTACTAAGGTAGGTGCCATAACTACCAAAATGTTGTTGTGGTATTCATATTACAAATGTGAAGGAGTGGTAACTGCCATCTGCGTCCATAATGCAACCACCTATTCAATGTACACTGCAGGGGACCAGGTAACCTGCTACGACCCCACCTATGCATCCACCAAAACATGGTTAGCTGTTCGGAGCTTTGGCTCCACAGGCAAGCTGATAAACTGTACTCTGATAACTAACCCCAATACAGCAGCAAGCTTGATTTTTGACGTGTGTTCTGCCATTAACCTCAAAAGCTTCCCCAGGGGAGGTTGAGGGGGATTAGGATGGGAAAAAGAGTACCTGCCAAATGACAGATACATCTGTTCAGGGCGGTTGGGAGCAAGTTGCCATAACAAGGACTGGAACTATTGCCCCACAGTGGGGGTGTGTTGATTGGGGAACATGGGGGAAAAAAGACCCAGGACGTTACCTTGCAGTCCCTGCCCAGTCTGTCTAGCTGTTCAGTTGGGAGTTGCACCTATGTAAACTTCACCATATACAACCCCAAAAAATTTCTAACACAATGGGGTAGTAAATTCGGAGTCAACATATATGGCAAGGGATCAGACTCCGGGACAATTGTACATGTATACATGGAACAGAAACTACCAAGAGTGCAACTCACCAAGCATTCAATTCCCTCTATGAGGAGCTTGGCACAGGCATAGAGATACTCCTTAGAACTAAGAATTTGTTCAAAGAACTGGCAGAGAAAGTAGCTTATAATTTAAAGGTATCGAAATGCTATGTGTGTGGGCGAACTAACATTGAGGCCACTGTAAAGAAGGCAGCGGCCCATGTAATGGCCATGTGGAAGTACCAACTCTTCGTTTCCCGGGACAAATTAGAACTACCATAACTCCTTCCGGTACCCCTTTGGTATACCCCCTTAATTTAATGCTATGTGCTGCTTTGTACCTGCTCAAACTCTCGCTACCATAGCATCAAAGGGGGAATGTGGCAGCACCTGGAAAGCCTTCTAAAATGGCAGATGATTCAGTCTGACAAGTCTGCTTCTGACAGGCACATTTGTAGAACTACAGAAGCCAGAGAGTAGAGCTGTGGTCACATAGCCCCTGCTCTCCCCCTTCTCCTGAAGTGTCAAAAATGCAACTGTTGTGTCAAACTGCTAAACTGACAGGAAATAGCTGAGATGTGTGTCTTGCTTAGATAAAAAGAAAAGTTTAATTTCTGTACTTTTGTATATGCACTTGTGACGTAACTGTTGATATATAAGTGATGTGTATGTCAATATTCGGGACTTGGCAAATGGGCATGAGCCGGGCTGAGTCACCCCACTGCAGCAAATAAAAAAGTTTGCTTCCATAAAGTCTGTGTCCGAAAATTCTATTCCTGGGTTTTAAATAACTGTTTCCTGCAACACTATGTCGTAGCCGACCTAGTGCCAGGGCCGGCGCTACCTGTAAGGCGACCTAGGCAGCCGCCTAGGGTGCAACTTAGCAGGGGGTGCTGGCATCCTGCACCCGGAATCAGTAATGGACCGCCCGCTCTCCTCATGCTGTGTGCCGCCTGAGCACTACAGCAAGCCTCAGGCGGCACAGCCCTGCTGTATGGAGGGCGGCTACAGAGAGTTGTGACGAGACCACAAGTTGTGGAGTAGCATACCTTGAGTCCCAACGGGCCCAAGCCAGTGGGGCGTACAGCCGCAGTGAGAGCGTGTGTGAGTCCATGAGTGGAGCTGTCAAATTGAAACTCTGATGTCGGGAAGGGTGGGGCCGATATGCAGGGCTCTGCCCCGTTGTTCTGTTTATAGAGAAAACAGCCAGTGTTTACACATTGGTGGGCGGGGAAGAAGGTGGCAGGAGGAGGGACCAACTACTGCATGTGCACCCACAGCTCTGTATAATTGAGGGTTATTATACAGAGCTGTGGGTGCACATGCAGTAGTTGGTCCCGCCCCTTGCCACCTTCCTCCCCGCCCACCAGTGTATAAATGCTTGTAGGAAAAGAATTAGCCGCACATCCAGGGATTCCAATAGGTTTCAAATACCTTTATTTCCAAAAAGTTGCAAGTGATGACACCAAAGACACCAGCATGAAGTCTCGTAGACGCGTTTCATACATACATCTTGTGCTTAATCATTACGATGTATGAGTGAAACGCGTCTACGAGACTTCATGCTGGTGTCTTTGGTGTCATCACTTGCAACTTTTTGGAAATAAAGGTATTTGAAACCTATTGGAATCCCTGGATGTGCGGCTAATTCTTTTCCTACAAGTGTTCACACGGAGGCGGGCCGGGGCCAGCACTCTACTGGATATCCTATCTCCTGGCAATCACCACACACTATACACCTGGAGCAGTGTCTTTCCTTTCTTCAGTGTATAAATGCTGATTGTTTTGTCTATGCATTGGGCAAGGTGGCGGGGCCCCACACTTTGGTCACCCCCTTCCCGACATCACAGCTTCCATTTGACAGCTCCTCTAATGCAGTGGTCCTCAGCTCCGGTCCTCAGGGCCCACTAACAGTCCAGATTTTAAGTATTACCTTGGGGAGATGCAGACTAGAGTACTGCAATCACTGAGCAGCAAATGATATCACCTGGGATGTATTTCAGTTATCTTGCAAACCTGGCCTGTTAGTGGGCCCTGCAGGCCAGGGTTGAGGACCACAGCTCTAATGGACTCACTCTCATTAGCTGTACGCCTTGCTGGCTTGCCCACCAATCCCTGGCTGTGCTGCATAGAGGTTTATACTGCTGCTGCTGCTATAGGCTGCTCTCATTTACTATCTATCTGATGCCTGCATTCTGACCTCGGCTCCTGTATGCTGCTAATCAAGATTTTAAGATGCAAGTGTGCAATGTTTAATTCATTGGTGTTTGCAGTTTAACAAATTCCTGAACAGTGCACTCTGTACAACGCACTCCTGAACCTGAACTCTGTACAATGCATTCCTGAACACTGCACTCTTTACAACGCACTCCTGAACCTTGTACTCTGTACAATGCACTCCTGAACCTTGTACTCTGTACAATGCACTCCTGAACCTTGAACTCTGTACAATGCATTCCTGAACCTGACCTCTGTACAATGCATTCCTGAACCTGACCTCTGTACAATTCATTCCTGAACCTGCACTCTGTACAATGCACTCCTGAACCTGCACTCTGTACAACGCACTCTTGAACCTTGTACTCTGTACAATGCACTCCTGAACCTTGTACTCTGTACAATACATTCCTTAACCTGCACTCTGTGCAATGCATTCCATAATCTGCACTCTGTACAATGCATTCCTAAACCTGCACTCTGTACAATGCATTCCTAGACCTGCACTCTGTACAATGCATCCCTTAACATTGCACTCTGTACAACGCCTTCCTGAACCTTGCACTCTGTACAATGCATTCCTGAACCTGCACTCTGTACAATGCATTCCTGAACCTTGTACTCTGTACAAAGCCTTCCTGAACCTTGCACTCTGTACAATGCATCCCTGAACATTGCACTTTGTACAATGCATTCCTAAACCTGCACTCTGTACAATGCATTCCTAAACCTGTACAATGCATCCCTTAACATTGCACTCTGTACAATGCCTTCCTGAACCTTGCACTCTGTACAATGCATTCCTGAACCTGCACTCTGTACAATGCATTCCTGAACATTGCACTCTGTACAATGCCTTCCTGAACCTTGCACTCTGTACAATGCATCCCTGAACCTTGCACTCTGTACAATGCATTCCTGAACATTGCACTCTGTACAATGCATTCCTGAACATTGCACTCTGTACAATGCATCCCTGAACCTGCACTCTGTACAATGCATCCCTGAACATTGCACTCTGTACAATGCATCCCTGAACCTTGCACTCTGTACAATGCATCCCTGAACATTGCGCTCTGTACAATGCATTCCTGAACCTTGCACTCTGTACAATGCACTTCTGGACCTTGCACCCTGTACAAAACGCACTCCTGAACCTTGCACCCTATTCGAAATGCACTCTTGAACCTTGTACCCTGTACGACGCATTTCTGAACCTTGCATCCTACATGAAATGCACCCCTGAACCTTGCACTATGTACGAAACACACTCTTGAATCCTTCCACAATAAGCATACCGCACTTATGGGCATGGCAAAAGGGGTGGAGCTGGGCGGGGGGGTGGCAAAATCCGGTTTCGCCTAGGGCATTGATGGCGAACCTTGGCACCCCAGATGTTTTGGAACTACATTTCCCATCATGCTCATTGACTCTGCAGTGTAGTTGAGCATCATGGGAAATGTAGTTCTAAAACATCTGGAGTGCCAAGGTTCCCCATCACTGGCCTAGGGTGTCAAAAATCCTTGCACCAGCCCTGTCTAGCGCGAAGCTGAGATCGGGTCGTCCGCTGGCTGGACTGGGAAGACTGTAAGGATCCAGAATACCCAGTGCGTCATCCAGTCCGGCAGTTGATTGTAGTTCTCACAGGAACAGAAAATAATAAATGAGGGAAAAAAATGTCATTTAAAAAAGAAAAAAATGCTAAGACCGGAGATCCCAGCAAGGAACTAGGTCCTTACTCCTGACTAAGCAGAAAATAACGGAGTGCTTATAGCAGGAAGTGGGAATATACCGCCTGGGACTGCCCCATAGGTGTGGTAAAGCTTTTTCCTGCCTCGTGTCCTACTCCTGTAGGGGGCAGCATAACCCAATGGTCAAGAAGATCCTGGAGCTGTGTCCGTCAATGAACGAAAGAGAAAACGCTGTTTTATTTTCCTGGCATGTGATTGGGTATTATTTTTAAATTGAAGCTTTACCTCATTTACGAAGCCTTGGGCAAATTCCTTTGCAGGGGGCAAACAACACTTGTAAAGTGCAGTCTATTTGCCTTTATTAAATCACTCACAGTATCAATGGAGGCCACACATTGCAGTTAACATTCACCCCCACTACAAGCTGAACAATGCCTAGAGAATACACCCTTTATATATCTTTGGACGGTGTGTGTCCATTTCTTACAGATCACATGACTGTGGGCGTGCACTTCTTACATATCACATGACTGTGGGCGTGCACTTCTTACATATCACATGACTGTGGGCGTACACATGTCACATGTCACATGTCACATGATGATCACTGGGCGTACATGATGGTCACTGGGCGTACACCTCTTACAGGTCACATGATGATCACTGGGCGTACACCTCTTCCATGTCACATGATGATCACTGGGCGTACACCACTTACATGTCACATGATGATCACTGGGCGTACAGTTTCTCTTACTCCGTCACATGATCTAGTAGGAGAGCGGAAGTTCGGTCAGAGGAGTTGAAGTAGCGGCGATGGCCTCCATTCTCGAGGAATACGAGGACTCTCTGTCTCGGGCCAACCTTCCGAGTCAGACCCGAGTGCCTGGGATCCCGCTTTCCGGTAAGGCATGACAGGGCTCATGTCTGTGTGTCTATGGTATGCTGCGACTTGTGGTTCTACAACAGAGACACTAAATGCTTTACACCCGAGAGAGAGAGAGAGCACTGATAATTCACCTCTGTGGGTGCTCATCTTCCACGGAGACTGGCTGGGGAATGGTGTACACCATGCACACATCTTTAGGGTGTCTGATCCATGGAGATCAGACGGAGAGCGTCATTGGATGTATATATATATATATATATATCTCACACAGAGGAGTTCCTGCATGTCCCATGTTAGTGACACTTCCTGTCACTGTCACCCTGATGATCAGGGAGTTGCCTATTACATCAGGCCCTTTGCACATGAGATGTGTAACCCCCTCCCCCCCCCCCCCCCCCCCACAGCACCCAATCCCGTTGTTTTTCTGCACCCTGAAATGCTGGGCAGGGCTCGATGCTGTACAGAGTGGTATTTGCCTCTTGTATGAAGGACCTTAGGCCTTGTTCACACATTTGGCCATTGAGGTGTTAAAACCGGATAGTTGAGGCACTGTTTTACCCCCCCCCCCCCCTCCATTTGAACGCTCCCATGCAGCATGCAAGGCTCAGTTTGTCAGGTGTGACCGATTTCCTGAAGGCTGCTTTCACATTGAGGAGTTTAAAGAGGAAGTAAACCCTCCTCTGACACTTGTACCTATAGGTAAGCCTATGACGAGGTAAGCCTATGACGAGGTAAGCCTATGACGAGGTAAGCCTATGACGAGGTAAGCCTATGATGAGGCTTTCCTATAGGTACTGTAAATATCTCCTAAACATGTACCGTTTAGGAGATATTTACCTTACATGCAGCCAGTGACATCACTGGCGCATGCGTTCTGAAGGAACGGCCGCTGGTGCCGTTTCTTCAGAGCTCCGTGCCGTGACTGTCGGCTCCCGCGCGCGTGCGCGGGAAGTGATGTCACCGCGGCTCCGGCCAATCAGATGGCCAGATGCCGTGATCCCGGTAGACGGGCAACTGGACAATTGACATGTTGCCCATCATACAGGTAAGCGGGCGGCACGGCGGGGGCTCTTATAAGGTAAGTATTTCATAATGAGCTAGTATGCGATGCATACTAGCTCATTATGTGTTTCTCTTTCAGGTTGAAAACAAAAAAAAAATTCTATGGGTTTACAACCTCTTTAAGTGCTTTTACGTTTTTAAAAAAAAAAAAGCTCAAGAAAAATGCATCCCTTTTTAAAATCAATTAATGTGAAGGTGGTCGGCTTCCCATTCTGCTTGCAATATTTTTGAAGCATGTTTTGGGAGTTAAAAAAAAAAAAAACACACCTTCCCGTTAAAAGCAATAGAAAACGCAGCATAAATGCACCTGTGATTGTTTTTTTTTTTTTTTGGGTCTGTTTTTGAGTCCCATGTCCTTTAAAAACCAGACTGCAAATGTGGAAAAATGTAGTTTTTGCAGCGGATCAGGGCTGCTTTCTCACTGAGGAGCTTTTCAATCACTTCCCATTAAAATCCAGGAATGTGTTCAGGCTGGGGCGGTGGACTCCCCTTGCAGTGAAATTAATGATGCCTGCAGCATGTGTTTGGACTGGAGAGTTAAAAAAAACACACCTTCTTCTCTTTGAAAGCAATGGAAAAATGTGATAAACGCACCAAAATGTGTTTTTGAGTCACGTCATTTTTGCAGTGGATCAATGTGAAAGTACCATGTGTGCCCATCCTGTGTTCAGGCTGCCTTGTTTTGTCATCTGTATTCATCCTGCACTGCATACAGACAGTCTATGGAGGTGGACATAGCAGCTGAATGTTAACATTTGGGAGCCATGCAGTAAAAGGGTGCATGGCAAAGAACTGTGTGGGTTTAAAGGCTGAGCAGCCGTTGTCTAATGTTCACCGTTCTGATTCTAGCTCCAGTGTTCTCCGTTCTGATTCTAGCTCCAGTGTTCACCGTTCTGATTGTAGCTCCAGTGTTCACCGTTCTGATTGTAGCTCCAGTGTTCACCGTTCTGATTGTAGCTCCAGTGTTCACCGTTCTGATTCTAGCTCCAGTGTTTACCGTTCTGATTCTAGCTCCAGTGTTTACCGTTCTGATTCTAGCTCCAGTGTTCACCGTTCTGATTCTAGCTCCAGTGTTTACCGTTCTGATTGTAGCTCCAGTGTTTACCGTTCTGATTGTAGCTCCAGTGTTTACCGTTCTGATTGTAGCTCCAGTGTTTACCGTTCTGATTGTAGCTCCAGTGTTTACCGTTCTGATTGTAGCTCCAGTGTTTACCGTTCTGATTGTAGCTCCAGTGTTCACCGTTCTGATTGTAGCTCCAGTGTTCACCGTTCTGATTGTAGCTCCAGTGTTTACCGTTCTGATTGTAGCTCCAGTGTTTACCGTTCTGATTGTAGCTCCAGTGTTTACCGTTCTGATTGTAGCTCCAGTGTTTACCGTTCTGATTGTAGCTCCAGTGTTTACCGTTCTGATTGTAGCTCCAGTGTTTACCGTTCTGATTGTAGCTCCAGTGTTCACTGTTCTGATTGTAGCTCCAGTGTTTACCGTTCTGATTGTAGCTCCAGTGTTTACCGTTCTGATTCTAGCTCCAGTGTTCACCGTTCTGATTCTAGCTCCAGTGTTTTCAGATAAAAACCTAAAAAAAAAAGTGCAGTGTATAATTTAGTTAATATTAGAGATCGACCAATTATCAGCAACACTTTCCCCTATATATCGGAATCGGCCTTTTGATTTTCCGATATTGCCGATTATTTTCGTGATGTCATCATGTATGTTGCGCTACGCCCCTCCGTGCACTGGACAGCTCTTAGGCCGCCTCCCTCTGCCTCATTATTGTCTTTTACCTGCCGCGGTCACACTGGAGTCTGCATGCAGCACAGGCGGTCGCTCAGGACAGAGTTCTTCTACATCTAGTGAGTGAACAGTGACCAACAGTCTGACACACGTTCTGTATCTGTTCTGTAACACAGCCGCCATGGCCATCCACCCACCACCCACAAGTGCCCGGTGCCAGCCAGCTACCCTGTCCCACACAGTCCACTGTGTAGTGTGTACCAGCCAGCCACATGCCCTGCCTGAGTCCTGACTCTACCAGCTAGCCAGCCACAGGCACTGGGCCTGTATGTGACAAGCCAGCCACCCACAAAAAGGTGCCTGCCAGCCAGCCACGAAAGGGTGCCAGCTAGCCAACAAAGCGGTGCCAGCCACCAAAGGGTGGCACTGCCAGCCAGTCACAAAAGGGTGACAGACAGGGTGCCATCCATCTAATCGGTGCCAGCCACCACAGGGTGCCCGCCAGCCACCACAGGGTGCCAGCAGCAAGCCACCCACCACAGGGTGCCAGCCAGCCATTTTGTGTAAGCCTATATTAGTGTCTGACTCTTTCTTGTTTCAATGGAGATGGATAGAGATAGAAAATTTTTAAAGTGTGGTCTGGGACTATTTCTCTTTTCCATCTCCTGGAAAATCTGCAGCACTGTGCAATACTTGCAAAAATAATGTGAACATTGGATCAATAACTGCAAAAACCAAAAATATGTCTAATCTTTGGGCCCATCTAAGAGTTCATCATCTTGAATTGTATAATGCAGCACAGAAAAAAAAATGAATACCAAGGTGAATCATCCCTATCCCAGGCAACAATAACAGATATGTTTCAGAAAAAAAAACAGGTGGCTAACATCTGTTGGAAGATCCCAACTGCTGGACAGAGTAATCACAGATGATGGTCACTTATACCCAGCCATTTACAATAGTGTCTGACTGGATTTAAGCGGTTGATGTCACTCTTCAGTGTGTACCTTGGCTCAACTATGGACAAGTTTTATCGAACTGCAAAAGATTCACCAAAAGGTCGTTGACAAAGTAAAGACTATGCTGCAACCAGAGAATGCTGGCAACTCGTTCTCCTTCACGACGGACTGCTGGTCAGGACAAACAGAATCCCTAATGAGTCTTATGCCTCGTACACACGCAACGATTATCGGCTGACTTTTGTCCAGTGTTGTTGTGTTGGTTGAAATGTGCTCTAGACTGCACACAAATTGTCAACAAAAATCTACTTCAGAAGTGATGTCATGTGTTGGTTTACTTTCCGTGTGTTTTTTCATCTCTGAGCATGCCCAGTCTTGCTCATCAGATTTTTGTCTGCCGAAATCTGTACTGACTGACGGAAAATCGGCCGTTGTGACGGCCGACAAAAATGTTATGGCCTGCACACCAGATTTTTTTCGGCCGAAAAGTCGGAGTCGGTTGTCTGAGCATCATACTAACAAGCCGAAAATTGGCCGATCGGACGTTGGCCGAAAATTCACGGCCAACTATCGATGCGTGTGTACGGGGCATAACATGCCACTTCATTGACAGTGGATGGACAAGAAGGCATTTCGTTTTGAATACAAAAGTGATGCAAGGATCCCACACTGGGGAGTACATTAGAGAAATGTTTCTAGGCATGGTAGAAGAATGGGTAATCCGCAAAGACCGAGTGATGCTTGTGCTGCGAGACAGTGGAGCGAACATGATAAAGGGTATGAGACTTGCTGAAGTGTCAGACCTCAGTTGCATGACTCACACCCTCCAACTGGTGGTAAATGATGGTCTGTCAAACCAGAAAGCTTTGCTGGACATTATTACCATGCTGAAGAAGTGCGCAGGCCATTTCCACCATTCTGTTCTTGCTAAGCAGCGACTGAGGTGCATTCAGGAAGACCTTGGCCTACCCAAAAACAACCTTATACAAGCTGTTCCAACACGATGGCACTCAATGCTACACATGTTACAAAGGATGCTGGAGTAGAAGCGAGCTCACTATATATGCTGGTGGATATGGACTTGAAGGACATTCTTTCCCTACTGCAGATCAGTGGGACATAGTAGCCAACATTATTGAGACACTCGTACCCATTGAGGAAGTGCCACTGGAGGTGAGTTTCCTCTGTGATCCCATGTGTGAGAGTCCTGAAGATGCTTCTTCAACTGAATGAAGGACCCAACACATGTGGCATTAAAGCATGTAGGCAGGCCATGAGGGACAGCCTCACCAAAAGGTTTGAGAAGCATGAGGAGAATAAAAAATGTTGTGCTTGCATTTCTTTTGGATCCTCAATACAAGAACCATCCTTTCTCTTCTGATGATGTATTGGCCAAGGCAAAGAAATGGCTGACAGAAGATATTCAACAGAAGGTGCAGGAGGTTCTTCCTGAGGAAAAAAGTCAAGAAGAGAAGGTTTCTGATGTGGAAGAGCAGGATGGAGGAGAAAAATGTCCCAAAAGACAACGGACAGAAGAGAAAATTCGTCGTGGTCAAATAGATGCCATGTTCAGCGTTTTTAATTGGGGCCTCATGCAGAGGATTCATCAGACTCGGCAATAATGAGCCTGGATGATGAACTTTATCTCTATTTTGAAGGAACCAGTAGTTGACAGAAGAAGTTGTGATCCTCTTCAGTGGTGGAAAGAAAATGAGGCACGCTACAAAAGAGTTGCTTCTCATGCTAGAAGATACCTTTCTGTTCCTCCTTCCTCAGTACCAAGTGAGCGTGTTTTTAGTGAAGTGGCAGCAATTTATGAAAAGAAAAGAAGCTGTTCAACTGGTGAACATGCTGAAATCTTATGCTTTCTGCACTATAAAATTGTTCTACTTAACTGGGAGTATTGATTTGAAGTGTAGTAGTAGTGTCTGTCCAATCCACTGTGACATGTGTAGCTGTTACCTTGCTCTTTTTCTAGCAGTATTGCACTGGTTCCAGTGAGTGCCATACACAAGAGGTAGTCCTTTACTGACTCCAGTCCAATCCACTGTGACGTGGAGCTGTTACCTTGCTCTTTTTCTAGCAGTTGTGCAGTGTGTATGCATATTTATTGTGTAGCTGTTGTGTTGCCTAGCTTTTTTTTTTTCTAGCAGTTTTGCACTGACTGCACTGCAGTAGTGAATTAAAAATATTGCATTGAGTGAGTCCACTACTGCAGCACTTTATTATGCATTAATGCACAATCAGATGATGTGAAATGCAAATGTCCTTTCAATTGAAGTTTTCCTATCAGTTTTTATGCAGTTAAGGTGTGAGGAACGAGCACTTAATGTTGATAATGTTAATAAATAAAGATTAACATAAGAGATTTGTGTCGAATTATTTATTTTTTTTTATTTGGCAAAATTTTACATGTGTGAAGATATCGGCCAATACTGGGTGATACCGATATTTCGCCGATTGCATATCGGCAACGAAAAACCGATATCGGTCGATCACTAGTTAATATGTAAAGTTTTAAAAAAAAAAAAAGAGAATTTATTCTTGAATATCTATATGCAGTGGTAAACATCAATAATAGTAGTGTACCGAAATAAAACCAAAGATACGGGATGCACTTGGCGAAACCGAAATTGACTTTTTTTTTAAAAAAGATATTTTCATAAATGTTGCTTTTGACTTTTTAATTTTTCATTCATTTAATAGAATATGAATTGCCGGCCATTATGGGCACTTTTATTTATTTTTTTAAAGGGTGTTAAAAATCCTGCTTGCTGCATTTTTAATGCATGTGTTGTCAGCACCTCTCCATTGAAATGCACTGAAAGCGCAGCAAGAACGCATCAAAAATGCACTCGTGTTGTGTTTTTGATGCATTTTGAGTGACATGACCTATGAAAACCATACCATAAGTACGGTAAAATCGTAGGCATTTTCGGCAGCCATTGTCACCTTTTTTGCTTGTGGCACAAGGCTGAAAACCCTATTTTCGACAGCCAAAATGTTGGGGCATCACTAATAATCAGCTATATGGTTAGGGAACAAAATATTTAATCCACTCTGAGAATAACATACAGAAGAGGTATACAATATACTGTTAAAGGTTGAATCTGGTACTTATCAGACTCGGATCAAAATTTTTAGCCAAAGGTAAAAACATTTTCTCTTTCGTTCGTTGATGGACACAGCTCCATATCTTCTTTGACCCTTGGGTTATGCTGCTCTTCATAGGAGTAGGACACTAGGCTATGCCCATAGGGCAGCCCCCAGGGGTTTTACTCCCACTTCCTGCTCTAGCTCTTCAGTTTTTTTTTTTTTTTTTTTTCTGCCTAGTCAGGAGTAAGGACCCAGGGTTCCTTGCTGGGATCTCCTGGTCCTGGCATTTTTTTCCCTTTTTTAAAAAAAAAAAAACAAAACTTTTTTTGTTCCTGACTGCCAGACTGTGCGATGCACTGGATATCCTAGATCAGTGATGGCGAACCTTGGCACCCCAGATGTTTTGGAACTACATTACCCATAAGGCTCAACTACACTGCAGAGTGCATGAGCATCATGGGAAATGTAGTTCCAAAACATCTGGGGTGCCAAGGTTTGCCATCACTGTCCTAGATCCTTGAGGTTTTCCCAGTCTGGCGAGCGAGACTCAACCTCAGCTCCGCACTAGGTCGGCTGTGACATAGCCCCACTGGACTGGCCGGCAAGTTAAACGCCCTGCGAGGACGCATAGCCCTGGTTACGACCTGAGTCGCAGCGTACCTCTGGCCTGCAGCACCCTGCCATTCCAAGATGGCGAGGTGGTCTGCCAGGAGTGATGCCCACCTGGTTCCATGGTGTGGTAAGTGTTCCTTCTCTTCCTTTGTCATCTTTTGGGGTGGACGTGGGCCCCTCCCCTGGGATGGTCAGACCCCCAGGTTCCCCTTCATTCCCCCCAGCCCCCCCTGGGTGCGGTAGGAGCTGGCTTTGATGCTCCAGAAGGGGGGGGGGGGGATGGATGTTGTTGGTGCTGTCTGGCTTGCATAACAGGAGGTTTTGAGTGGGTTCCCTGCCTCCTGGAGGTTAGTGACTGGGGCAGGTGGTGTCATTTTAGCTCCCTGCCATGGCTCTTGGGAGCGGGGCCCTCACGTGGCCAGATCGGGCCGAACGTTTAAGCCGCGGCTTTGTGGCCTACTCGGGGCTGGGGGGGGGGGGGGGGCTCAGTGAGTTTAGCTGAGGCTCCCAACTCCTTTCCCTGGGCATCTGCTGCACTGTGGATCCAGGTAATTGTCTGTGCCAAGGGGGCTATGTACTCTATGAAGGGTGACCCTCTTGCTTTTTTGCGGGTCTAATAGAGGGTCTTTTTTTTTTTTTTTCTCTTTTTTGGACCTTTTGGCGACCTCGCCTGCTTATGTTCTCAGGGTGAGCTTAGTATATAGCTCCTCTACTGGGTCTGATTTACATGAATAAAAAGTTTTTTTTTTTTATCCACCCTGCAACTGAGGTTCAGTTAAGAATACACATAAATCTTGTAGTTAGACAATTTATTATCATTTATTAATTTTTATTTTTTTTTTTTTTTTATCCTGAAGTTTTTAGCTTTAAAGCCAAACTTCAGGCAAAAATTGACATTTTCTCATTCCTCCTTCCCAACCCATCATGTATGGCTGGTTATTGGTCTCACCAGGTGAAGGAAGATATACTTGCCTAAGGACACCATATAGGCACCTTTTCCTGCTGTGGGTACTGCTAGTCCAGATGAATAAGCACTTCACTGTCCCTGTCCCCTATCGGGTCTTCGCAATAATCACTCCTCTTTTGGTCTCTCTATATAATATATATATATATATTTGTTTTTTTTTTTTTTTTTTTTTTTACCCCCCCCCCCCCATTGCGGCAGTTAGGTAGTGGGAGAGATGAGGTTTTTTTTGGGGGGGGGGGGGCTTTTAAATGGAATTTAAACTCTGCTGTATAATTTATGGTAAATGGATCCATAGGGGGTTTGTGCCATGGTATACTAGTATGCACATTCAATCAGCACATTATGGCAGCTGGGTACACTTGTTGGTAGAAATAAAAAAAAAAAAAAAAAAAAAGACTTGTATGTCGGTCTTTCTGGCTGGTTTCTGTTGGACATGAATGCTGGAAAACCAGCAGCCAACCGACTCCTGATCAGCACTCAGCCAATGGCAGAGAGCGCTGATCGGCGTGTTCTGGTAGCGATGGCTCAGTGGGGGAGTTTGCTATAATAACTTTGCATAGATAGTAGTATAGCAGCTCCGACTGGAGCTGACCGTCCTTTATTTTTTTTCGCGTTCAACCCGCACTCCAGCTGGTTTATTGCATTGGTGTATTTGTGTTGTAAGCTGTATTGTGTGTTTGAATAGAAATTGCAAAATGTTAGTCACTCTGCTTTAATAAACTGTTTGGCTGCTTTCAGGCTATGTCAATGCACGCCTAGAAAAGGAAACTCCAATATTCAACAAACAAAGGATTGATTTTGCCCCTCCAGAGAATATCAACAGCTTGGTGGTGTGCAGTAATCAACTGTGCATGAGCCTGGGAAAGGAGGCCCTTCTCAGGTATGTTGAGTGGTGTTGTCTGTTGTCTCCTCTTTCTCATATTCATGTTTGAATTAAACTATCCTGACCCTATCGTAAACCAGGAAATCCGCTGATATCCTGCAAAAAAAAAAAAAGGCTTTATATTTGTTTTTCTGGCAGACGGGGGCCAGATATTCGCTCTTTCTGTTAGCACTTTGAAGGCCACATTGTCTATTGACTTCAGACAGTAGTTAAAGTGGATCTAAAGGCAGGAATACTCAGCTCTGCCCCAATGGCCCGTTAGGTTGTTTGCTGGCATCTTCTTTTGGGTGCTGGTTGATTGCCCTATGTGGAATGGCACATTGATTACGTCTCATGGCACATTGGCACTATGCTGGAAATGTAAACAGCGCTGCACATTCACAGCTCCCTTTACATGCTGCCAAGATTGCGAACAGAACATTTTTTTGTTTGCAGAAGAGACCCTGCATGTCTTTTCTGCAATTGCTATGTAGCTAAACACGCATCATTAAAAAAAAAAAAAAAAAAAAAAAAATCATTAAATGCTGTATTACATGCTCACTAGGTCACTATGAAATTTGTTTTCTGTAGTCTGGTTGATCCTTCTGCTCGGTCTCCACTTTCTGTTCATGTCCCCAGTTCAGGTAGGGATTTTGCAGCTGTGGTCGCAACTCTATGCTTGCTTAGTTGAGTGAGTTTCTATACTTGGCATACTTAGCATTCTATAATTAGCATTTCATCCCTATCACATCTGAGCAGCCCATGTAACTGACTATAGAGTCACACGTGTGGGTGTATACAAAGTGGTAAATGACAGCCCACTCCCTCCCTCCTCCATGCCCACAAACCAACTAAACACAATGGGGGCTATTACATGTAGATTAATGATGGCTTCACCTCCATCTTATTCTAAGGCACAGGCCGGGGGCATGGCACAGCCTGTGATTGGCAGAAATCTGCCCACACCATGTTATTTTCACAAAATAAAGATTTGGTTTTGAATAAATATTTGCCAATTAAAACAGTTTATTGATCTTATTTGTCTTTACTCTGTATTGCAAAGACCTAGTTCCTGGAGGCCGTCCTCTGGACCCAGCGCATCACGGATCAGGGTTAAGGGCCATTTACCACGTTCACTCTGTCCAATGACGGAGCGTTCACATGTCAATAAACTAGTGTTATGCCCGGTTCAGCTTGCGCTGCTGCCTTGTTTCTCTCCTCACGCTGTATTGGTGTGAGGAGAGGGAAACGCCACAGCAGCGTGAGCTGGCATGATCCTGTGTTGCCTACAGTACTATTCAGTGGCACTACATTGCTCATTAGTGCCCTACAGTGCACATCAGTGAGTGCTTATTAGTGCCACAATTAGTGCTCTTCAGTGCCCAATAGTGCACATCAGAGAGTGCTCATCAGTGGGGGATCCGCTGGGGGGGTTATCCCTGGTGGGGGACAGGGACCTCCCGATGCCACAAATTATTTGGACCTCTTAGGGGGTCCTGGAGACCGCATGGTGCGCTGCTGGGGGGGGGGGCGCCATTTTATCGTTAAGTCTCATTTTGCAGAAGTTCCCATTGAAATGCTTGGGTGGCCATGTTTTTTGTGATTTCCCCTTAGGAATGCATTGGGCGGCCATTTTCCCAGAGTCTGCGACAGCAGGGAGCAGCTAGGCCTGTACTCTAGGAAATGACCCAGGAACTTCCTCTTCCTATAAAGATCGTTTTCTCTGCCAGCAGAATGACCCTGCTATCTGCAGTGTTAGTGGCTGGGACTTGTCGTACCGCTGGTGCAGCGGTGTGGGACTGTTTTTCACAGTTAAAGTGACACTGCGCTATTCCAGGGTTCATATGGAGTCCCAGGAACAAATTTCACCTACAGATCCCCCTCCTTGCGGTTAAGGGGACCTCTGGGTCGCAACCCCTGTCTGCCTTAACGGCAGTTTTGGAAGACCTGGTGTCAAAAGTGGATTTGGTTTTAAAAAACACCACTAGTAAAAAGCACCCTATGCTCTCTCCTGTATCCTCAGATTCTGAGGTAGATATGGCCGCCGCGGACGCATGTCACCCTGAGGGTTCTGCATCCTCGCACTCGGGTGGTTAGGACAACATATCCTTGTCTACAGCTGCGTGGGAAAGCGCGATGGTGGAGGCACTTAGAGTTTCCCATACTGACACTAAAAGAATGGCGAATGATTCTGCAGTGCCAGGGACGCAGGTGTCATTTGGCACTCGCAAATCCCAGAAGTCGGGCAAAGTTCTCCCTTGTCCGGAACTTTTTAACTAAATTGTCTTTGACCAAGGGGGGCGTCTCAAACAGATGTTAGTGGTCCCGGAGCGTTCTAAGAGGCGCTATCTATTCGCACACTCGGTATCCGCAGCATGGACCATTCCACCGAAGGTGGACCATCTAGTCTCCAGACTGAACAAATCTACTGTGGTCCCGTTCTTTAACCACTTAAGCCCCGGAAGATTTTACCCCCTTCCTGACCAGGGCCTATTTTGCGATTCGGCACTGCGTGACTTTAACGGACAATTGCGCGGTCGTGCGATGCTGTACCTAAACGAATTTGACGTCCTTTTTTTCCCCACAAACGGAGCTTTCTTTTGGTGGTATTTGATCACCTGTGCGAATTTTTTTTTTTTTTTTTTTTTTTTTTTTTATCATGCGCTATAAACAAAAAAAGAGCGTCAATTTTGCAAAAATAACAATATTTTTCACATTTTTTTTTATATGAAATTCCCCCAAAAAAATGTTGTAAAAATCAAAATTTTTTTTAACATTTTCGGCCAATTTGTTTTATGCTACATAGGTTTGGTAAAAAAATCGCAAAAAGCGTATTTTGATTGGTTTGCGCAAAAGTTATTGCGTTTACTAACAAAGGGAATTTTTTTTTTTTTTTTTTTTGCGGTACTGCGACATTGCGGCGGACAGATTGGACTCTGCCTGTGAGGGGCTGACTGCCGACGTAAATAGTCATGCGGCGGTCGGCAAGTGGTTAAAGACCCTGTGGAAAGAAAGATTGAGTTTCTGTCCCACCATTTACATGTGATAGTGGGCTCAATACTTTAACCGATCTTCGTGACCACTCTGGTGTCCCAGACCATAATGGATTGGGTGAAGTTACTAAAAAGTGACCTAGAAACAGAACAGCGCCCTACGGGCCTGACAGAGCTAACGGAACAATTGGTCCAAGCCCTACTATTTATATGTGATTTCGTCGCTTGCTAGATGCGACTACTCTTGTAGCCAGAGTATCCGCAGTGGGGGTAGCTTTTAGACGCATGATGTGGCTAAAAAGCTGGTCTGTGGATCAGGTTTAAAAAAAAAAGGCTCCATCAAAGCTCCCTTTTTACGGGGGACCGCTTGTTTGGATCCTCATTGAATGAACTGATCGTGGGTCTTACAGGTGGGAAGAGTACTCTTCCTCAATCCTCCCAAGGTAGAGTTGCATGAATCTGGCAAAAATGAGAATCACGATTTTTTGGCTTAGAATGGCGATCACGATTCTCAAAATCCTTTTTTTAATTTTAAAGATTTACAACCTCTGAACATCAGGCCTTCAAACAAGATGGCAATGAAATAAGCCATTATTTGCTTCAAACAAATGTAAAGAAAAATTTAGTGTTATGTGCAGTCAGGAAATTTTAAATTAAAAAAAAAAAAAAAATTTGTGTATGTATATAAATAAAACACACAGAGTTTAAGTTGAACAGAGAAACTATCCTTTGCCTAGCGTAAAGACTAATAAGCCCAGAAACTAAGATGTAATTTTGTTTTTTTCTGTGCTGCATGATATAATTTAACATGATGAACTCTTAGATGGGCCTCAAAGATTTGACGTATTTTTGCAGTTATTGATCCCATGCTTACATTGTTTGTGCACGTGTTGCACACTGCTGCTGCTTTTCCAGGAGATGGAGATAAGAAATAGTCCCAGACCACACTTTTAATTTTTCTATCTGCATCCGTCTCTATTGAAAATTGAAAGACACTGCTGAAATTGAATATAGGGTTAAAAAAAATCTGGCTGGCACACTGTGTGCACTGTACACTCACTGCCCGAGAGTCCCCGATTCCAGACGAGGCTGAGGGAGATGGCCTAAGAAGGCAGAAGCTGTCCCAGTACGCGGAGGCACATGACGCAACATACGTAATGTCACAGCAATATCGGTAACCTTCGGGAGCCAATTCCGATATATCGGGAAAAGTGCATATCGGCCCTCGATGTATCGGCCGATCCCTAATGAATAAAAGAAAAAAAGTGTATGTGTGTGTGTATATGTATATATGTGTTTGTATATATATATATATATATATATATATATATATATATATATATATATATATATATATATATATATATATATATACAAAAATATATACACACACACACACCCACACCTCTATATCTATAACAATTAGATTTAAAGCAGTAGGGTCGAACTCTGTTTTAACCCCTTGGGGCTCATTGTATTTAACCCTTTTGTGTTTATACCCTTTTTCAAATTTCCTCCTCTCCAATTGGGCAAGACTCTGTCAATTCCGCAGACTTTAAGCACCATGGGATTTCTGTTATGAACCAATTTAAATGGTTAGATAAACTATGGTTTTTAAATCCCTTTTTTTAAGTTGGCAATATGCTCGCGTAATCTAAGTCCTAACTTTCTCGTAGTCCTCCCCACATACTGGAGCTTGCATGGACATTCAAGGAGATAGGCAACATGGGTCTTGCTTATTGATTCGAAATGAGTGGTCTCTCTCGGTCTGTTCCGAAAGGTTCTGAAAGCCATGCATTTTCCACAGGTGAAAAAAAACCCTGCGTGGTCCAAAAAGCTTCTTTTGGGTGGGTCAACCACATTTTTGGACAACTTTATTTCTCAGAATGGGGGGTTTAGTATATATAAATTTTTTTTTTTTTTTTTTTTGGCAACATTTTTAGTAATATTTGTTTTTTTTTTTGGGGGGTTTTTCACCTGTGGAAGATGCATGGCTTGCAGAAAAATTCGGAACAGACCGAGAAAGACCACTCATTTAGAATCAAGAAGCAAGGGGAAGTCTTACAGGATTGATAAATTCATATCCTGTGAGACGACCCACATTGCCTATCACCTTGAATGTCCATGCAAGCTCCAGTATGTGGGGGAGGACAACGAGAAACCTAGGACTTGGATTACGCGAACATATTGCCAACTTAGAATTTAAAAACCATAGTAAATCTAACCATTTTAGATTGGTTCATAACAGAGATCCCACGGTGCTTAAGTTCTGCGAAATTGAGTCTCTTGCCCAATTGGAGAGGAGGACATTTGAAAAAGGGTATAGCTCAAAATGGAGGGAATTTGCAACAGCTTTAATGCTGGGAAGATGCCTTTTAACAAGTCTGCATATAAATTGATTGGTTACCGAAAGCAGAGGTATGCTCTAACATGTTGTTTTCTCATTTAGGATTGATTTAGTTAAGGCAGACCAGCCAAACCAAGCAGACCTGGGTCGTAAAGATGACTTCAAAGTCTACAAGATGTTTTTGGATCCCACAGGTGCTTTTTTCACTTTCAATAATTTTTATTGAAATGTACGAATAAGGTTTACAGAGAATCATATAGTTGCATATCCAACCGTGATTAACCTACTCTAAAAAGAATAAATATAATGAAATACAAAACCACGTTTGTCTGCATTTATAATGAGCTCATAAGGCATTGAGTGTGAATGTGTGGGAAAAGATCCTCAGGCAGGATTCTTCATTATCAAGACTGTGCTGGATGGGGGGGGGGGGGGGGGAGATGTTAATTGCAGACCCCCATTCATCAAAACTCCACTTTCCAGACATGTTTGAGGGGTTCAGTATGGCAACTCTGTAACTAGTTGCAGAGAAGGAATGGATTAGGTAAAGGCAGGAAACATGGTGAACAAGTGGTAAGAGGAGGGAAAAAGAAAGTTAAGAGTCTCTGGAGCCTCCCATTTGTGTCTCCCAGAGTAGAGTCCTTTTAGACTTTGCTCAGACATGCAACAAGGACTCCAGCTGCTTTTGAAAAATGTTCCGTTCTTGGTTTGCTTTTCAGAGGAGTTTGACAGGCGGTGAGGAGTCGATATTTTGCCTCCTCACCACCGGATTCAACCTTTTTAAATGCACTACCAGTACAATCCCGTGGATTGCATGTGGTTGCAGCAGGGCCCCATAGACCTGCTTCATTTAGCAGTGTTAATCCCCACTGAAAGCAACATGTATGAATGAGGGCAGAAAGAGGTGAAAGCTTCAGGCAGAAGTAAGGCATGAGAGCATAAGATCCATACAGTGAGACATTGGGGTTGATTTACTAAAGGCAAATACTGTATACTGTGCACTGCAAGTAAATGTCAAGCTTCACTGCAAAGAATACTCGATCACATGCAAAGAAAATAAAAAACAGCATTTTTGCTTGCACACGATTGGATGATAGAACTTAGCGGAACTTCTCATTTCAGATTTTTCCCTCAGATCTAGAGCAACAGCGCACATTATATATGCCTTTTAGTAAATCAACCTCATGGGTATCTGTGGGTATGCTGGTAAGTTTATTTTAATGAAGGACACAAGTATGCATTGCCTGACCTCAAAATGTATTTGAGTATTTTTGTTTTACTAGAATGCTTAAAAAGTTTACTGAACCACTTTTTACCCCCTTGCCCACCTCCAAATTATTTTTTTTAACGCTTACCCTCCTCCTAATATAAGGGCTTATGCACACAGGACATTTTTACAGCTGCTGTTAGGGGTGTGTGACTTTTTTTTTTTTTTTTCCTGCCTCCTAAACGCCCCTCTGTTAGCCTAACTTTTCAGAGGTGTTTGAAGGCATAAGCATTTAGTATGTATGTATATGTGTGTATGTATGTATGTATGTGTGTGTATGTATGTGTGTGTGTATGTATATGTGTGTGTATATGTATATGTATATATATATATATATATATATATATATATACACAATCTAATATACATATGACTGCTGTGCTACCAATTAATAATTAATTTAAAAAATTGAGATTAAATTTATCCCAAGTGTAAAAGTGACTTCTGTGTTTCAAAACTCCAAACAAACTTTATATTATTAAATATATAATCATAAAAAAGTCCATTCAGTGTAAAGTGGCTACTGTGCTTCAAATTAATCCACAAACATTAAGGTGACTCCTGTGCTCCAAAATAGTAACAGTAACACTGTCCTTGGTGGCAGATGTATCCTCAATTTCAAAATGTAAATAATTTATCCATCAGGCAAATTCCTTTGTAAATGAGTGAATTAAATCCCTTACCAGAAAGAGTGGGTTCTGTATGCCATATGGCACCAGAACCTTTCAAGCTTGTAAAGCCCTCTGGGCTTGATGGGTGTTGCCCCTCTGAGTGATCCTCCGGGGTCCTTGGATGCCTGGGGTACCTCTCTGCTTCTGGAGTGCTCACTTCCAAACCATGTATAGGAGAGAAGAAAAAGGCTCCAAATGGTGTAGTATAATTTTGAGTCTTTATTTCTCCAAATAATAGGTAAGATTAAAATTGCAGCATCACTGGTGGTCTAGCGGTGCGGGTTGCTCAGTCCTCCTCGCGGAATACACACTAAAACAACCCACTTCCGGCTTGTGCTCCACCTGCCGTGACGTAATGACGCTGTGCGGTCCAAGCTGACGCGTTTCGTCACTTCCAGTGACGTCCTCGGAGCTTCTAATTATTAATTTGTAGCACAGCAGTCATATTTATATTAGATTTGTGTTTTTTTTTTTTTTTTTAATATATATATATATATATATATATATATATATATATATATATATATATATATATATATATATATATATATATATATATATATATAGAGGCATTCTACATTTTATTATATGTTTTACCCTCTACATATTGTATGAATTTGAATTTATACATTGATGCCGTATAAATTTGCACCGTTTTGCACACCTTGCACTGATTTATAACACTAATGAGAGGATTTTTAAGTTGATGTTTTATGGTTATCTGATGCTATAATATTTTTTTAGAAATCAGAGTTTTAAGCAAGCGCTATATTTGATCTCCTTTGAGATCATACACATTTTAATCACTTCCCTTATATGTAACGGCTGCTAATTTTTATTTCATAAAATTTTAAAAACTAGAGTATTTTATACCTAATAATTTTAAAAATCCCTTGGCGCGTGGAATATACCTTTTTGTATATAATCTTTCAGTATAAGCATTTAGGGGCATCCAGGAGCATAGGCTCTTGAGCTGTAAAAACGCTGTAACAAGCTTTTAGCCGCTTTTGGCACTTTTAGATGGTTTATTACATTATAGGGAGTGTTTTTACTGTAAAAACGCTGACACCAAAAAAAAACACTAGTCAAAAATGTGGCAAAAAAGCTTGTTTTTACAGCTTGTCTTTTATCTGGCAGCAGCGCTAGCATTTTTTAAACGTCCTGTGTGCATGAAACCTAATACAGTTGTAAACAAATCACAAAGTGTCGGTTCACACTGATCCAACACGACTTTGGGCGACTAATGCCATCGCCCGTGCACTGCGACTTCGGCGCGGCTTGCAACGACTTCACATAATGGAAGTCAATGCAAGTCGCTCTGACTTTGCAAAAAAAAGGTGCAGGAACCTTTTTCTAAGTCGGAGCCACTTGAGTCGCTCCTATTAGAACGGGAACCATTGCACAGCATGCTCCGCTACTTGTCAGGCGACCAAGTCGTCTGACAAGTCGGAACAGTGGGAACCGGCAGTAACTGCAGCGTTTTTACTATTTTATCATATTTTAAATATTTAGTTTTTTTATTTTAAAGAATAAGTTCACCCAAAAAACTATAAAATCTTTGCATCTATAGATCTCCACGTTCTAACACTAATTTATCTAACCCTATAAAGAAAAAAAATCTGTATACTTTTTTTCTTTTAGATAGATTGAGCTAGATATGTTAGTGTTAGAACTTGGAAATCTATTGAAGCAGGGATTTTAGTTTTAGGGTGGACTTATACTTTAAGGCTTCATGCAGATGGACACCATTTCTTGTGCAGTGCAAAGACACTGAGGTTGATTTACTAAAGGACAATTTAGGCTCCATCTACACGGGACGTTAGAAAAAACGTGCTGCAGAGCCAGTTCTGACGCCGGGAAAAAGCAGCTGTCAAACGTGCTTTCAGTAGCTTTTTCCATTGGCGTTATTGCACGTTTGGCCACGTTGCTTTTAGCAGCGTTTTTTCTCCCTCCATTCAAAATCACTGGTTCCCTATGGGAGCCTATTGATTTGAATGGAATGCGGCGCGACTTGCGCTGTGAGAATCTTAAGGGGGGACTCCACGCCAAAAATGGGAAAAAAACGGCGTGGGGGTCCCCCCTAGGTTCCAAACCAAGCCCTTCGGGTCCGGCATGGAATTTGAGGGTAGCCCCATGCCAAAAAAACGGCATGGGGTCCCCCTCAAAATCCATACCAGACCCTTATCCGAGCATGTAGCCCGGTAAGGCAGGAAGGGGGAGGGGACGAGCGAGCGGCCCCACCCCCCCTGGACCATACCAGGCCACATGCCCTCAACATGGGGGGGGGGGGGGGGGGGTGTTGGTGCTTTGGGGCAGGGGGAGCTCTGCACCCCCCACCTCAAAGCACCTTGCCCCCATGTTGAGGACAATGGCCTCTTCCCCACAACCCTGGCCGGTGGTTGTGGGGGTCTGCGGGCAGGGGGCTCATCGGAATCTGGAAGCCCCCTTTAACAAGGGGGGCCCCCCAGATCCCGTACCCCCTCCCTATGTGAATGGGTATGGGGTACACTGTACCCCTACCCATTCACCCCATAAAAGGCAGTGTGTGTAAATAACGACAGGAGACGTTTTGGAAAGTTTATTAAAAATCTTCATCTGGTCTTCTCCACTCCGGTCTTCTTCTGATCTTCTTCTCCTCTCTTCTGATCTTCTTCTCCTCTCTTCTGATCTTCTTCTCCTCTCTTCTGATCTTCTTCTCCTCTCTTCTGATCTTCTTCTCCTCTCTTCTGATCTTCTTCTCCTCTCTTCTGATCTTCTTCTCCTCTCTTCTGATCTTCTTCTCCTCTCTTCTGATCTTCTTCTCCTCTCTTCTGATCTTCTTCTCCTCTCTTCTGATCTTCTTCTCCTCTCTTCTGATCTTCTTCTCCTCTCTTCTGATCTTCTTCTCCTCTCTTCTGATCTTCTTCTCCTCTCTTCTGATCTTCTTCTCCTCTCTTCTGATCTTCTTCTCCTCTCTTCTGATCTTCTTCTGATCTTCTTCTCCTCTCTTCTCCTCTCTTCTGATCTTCTTCTCCTCTCTTCTCCTCTCTTCTGATCTTCTTCTCCTCTCTTCTCCTCTCTTCTGATCTTCTTCTCCTCTCTTCTCCTCTCTTCTGATCTTCTTCTCCTCTCTTCTGATCTTCTTCTCCTCTCTTCTGATCTTCTTCTCCTCTCTTCTGATCTTCTTCTCCTCTCTTCTGATCTTCTGCTCTTTTGCTGTCCGCTCTTTTGCTGTCCGCTCTTTTGCTGTCCTCTCTTCTGCTCTTTTGCCTCCTCTGGTCTTCTTCTTCCTCCGGTCCTCCTCAGACGATGTCTCCGGTGATTATGCCGGTCTCCGGTCTCTGCAGCTTGTTATATAGCCATTGTGGGCGTGGCCTCCCGGTGACGACATCGGGAGGCCCCTCCCCCTTATGGCACAGGTCACCTGTGCCATAAGGGGGTGGGGCCTCCCGATGACGTCACCGGGAGGCCACGCCCACAATGGCTATATAACAAGCTGCAGAGACCGGAGACCGGCATAATCACCGGAGACATCATCGGAGGAGGACCGGAGGAAGAAGACCAGAGGAGGCAAAAGAGCAGAAGATTGGACAGCAGAAGAGCGGACAGCAAAAGAGAAGACCAGATGAAGATTTTTAATAAACTTTCCAAAACGTCTCCTGTCGTTATTTACACACACTGCCTTTTATGGGGTGAATGGGTAGGGGTACAGTGTACCCCCATACCCATTCACATAGGGAGGGGGTCCGGGATCTGGGGGGCCCCCTTATTAAAGGGGGCTTCCAAAATCCGATGAGCCCCCTGCCCGCAGACCCCCACAACCACCGGCCAGGGTTGTGGGGAAAAGGCCCTTGTCCTCATCAACATGGGGGCAAGGTGCTTTGAGGTGGGGGGTGCAGAGCTCCCCCTGCCCCAAAGCACCAACACCCCCCCCCCCATGTTGAGGGCATGTGGCCTGGTATGGTCCAGGGGGGGGTGGGGCCGCTCGCTCGTCCCCTCCCCCTTCCTGCCTTACCGAGCTGCATGCTCGGATAAGGGTCTGGTATGGATTTTGGGGGGAGACCCCACACCTTTTTTTTGGCGTGGGGCTACCCTCAAATTCCATGCCAGACCCGAAGGGCTTGGTTTGGAACCTGGGGGGGACTCCCACGCCGTTTTTTTTTCCCATTTTTGGCGTGGAGTTCCCCCTTAAGATTCTCACAGCGCAAGTCGGATCATCCTGATCCGACTTGCGGTGCGACTTCCATTCAAATCAATAGGCTCTCATAGGGAACCATTGATTTTGAATGGAGGCAGAAAAAACGTATAACGTGGCTGAACGTATGTTCATCACGTTCGGTCATGTTCAGCCGCGTTTCTGCGTTTGAAACGCCGGGAAACACACGTTCGAACGCAAATAATTGCGTTCCAAAAAACGTCCCTGAACTCAACTGCCTGCAAATGACTGTAAATGACCCTGTGTACATGGACAGAAAAGCTAAAATGTAGATGGGTTCAGGGGCTTCTAAAAAAAAAAAACGCCCAACTGCTCCTAAACGGCCATTTACAACGTCCCGTTTACATGGAGCCTTACTGTGCACTGCAAGCAAAAATCCTTTTCCTTTTTTTTTTTTTTTTTTTTTTCCTTGCATGTTCCCCTTTTAGAACTAGAGCAACTGCACTTGCAGTGTACAGATTATTTACCTTTAGTAAATCGATCCCACTGTGCATTTCTGGTGCCTGGAATGTGCTAGAGCGGTGTACAGGCACCCAGCCGTAAATGTAGCTCTGCGTTGCTTTTTTATGTAAAGTAGCACATGTACAGTGCATTGCGAGTATTCGGCCCCCTTGAACTTTGCGACCTTTTGCCACATTTCAGGCTTCAAACATAAAGATATAAAACTAACTTTTTGTGAAGAATCAACAAGCGGGACACAATCATGAAGTGGGACGAAATTTATTGGATATTTCAAACTTTTTTTAACAAATAAAAAACTGAAAAATTGGGCGTGCAAAATTATTCGGCCCCCTTAAGTTAATACTTTGTAGCGCCACCTTCTGCTGCGATTACAGCTGTAAGTCGCTTGGGGTATGTCTCAGTTTTGCACATCGAGAGACTGAAATTTTTTAAATCAAAACAACTTTATTGCGTACTGAAACACAACAGGAGATATACAACAAGAAAAGGCTGCGAGATAGCCAACATAGAACAAACCAGTCCATAAATCTTGACAGTCAATGCCAGTTCACGAGAATACAGAGCAATTAGTAGAACAATGTACACAGATATGCGATAATTGAAACACAATGCATTAGGAATTACGATGTACAAGTAGTGGAAGAATTTAGCCATTTATCCCACACTTTATGGTATTTCCCCGGGCAACCCCTATTAACATAAATAAGTTTTTTATAGGGGAGAGTGCTGTTGATCTCGCTAATCCACGCCGCCAAGGTAGGCACCGCCTGTTGGATCCAATTTCTGGCCAGCAATTTACGGGCCTGAAACAGGGTCTCCTGCAAGAACTGGGCCACATGCTTGTTAATCTCAACATCTGGAAGGAGTCCCAGTAAACACAATCTAGGGTCGAGTGTCACAGGCGCGCCCATCTGGTCGTGGAGGAACTGGACCACTTGGGCCCAGAACCCGCGCACTCGCGGACACTGCCACAGCAGATGGTCGAATGTGCCAGTCGACAGCAGACACTTGGGGCAATGGGACGCCTGGGTGGGACGAAATTTAGCCAGACGTACAGGGGTAAGGTATGTACGGTGAAGGATACATACATGGGTAAAGCGATCCGACATTTTAGGGGAAGCACACTTTTAGCGCCCATCAGTACATCCTCCCAATCCTCATCCAGTATCTCTCCCAACAAAGGTTCCCATTTGGGTTTCAACGCATACGCGATCTTGGTGGCCGCGGGCGTAAGCAACATCTCGTACAGAAGGGCAATCAGCTTACAGTGGTCCGCGCCCAGGAGGACCCTAGTCAAGTCCAAGGGTTCCACCATCGGACAGTCCACCGGGAACTGGGCCCGCAGCGCGTGAGCGAGCTGCATGTATCGGAAATACATATAAGATGGGAGGGCAAACTCCTGCTTAAGTTGGCTGTATGACTTCACTGCTCCCCGGTGCAATACATGGGAGAGCAGGAAGACACCCCTAGAGATCCAGACACTGGGATCAGGTATCTGTAAAAGTTCTGGTAGAAGTTTATTAAACCACAGCGGCGTATCAGCGTGTAAGGCCTCGCAGCCCATCTTCTGCATCGCCAGATCCCAGACACGTCTATAATTATGCAAGAGACTCCCACGTGGGGAGGACCCGTGGGATCCCTTCACCCCCCGAAGGAGGTCACAGAATGGGTGGGGAACCGGGAAACCAGAGTCCGCACAGACCAAGAGACGGCACCTCAGATTGTCCTGTTTGTCCAAGTGGTAGAAATGGGAAAGCTGAGCCGCCAAGTAGTACAGGGGAAGATCGGGGACCGCGAGACCGCCCAACGAGATCGGGAGGCGGATCGTACGCGACGACAATTTGCGCCTCGCCGATCCCCAGATAAACGAGTTCCAGAGGGCCTCGAGGACCTTAAAGTAGCGGAGTGGTATATAGACCGGGCAATGCCACATAACGTACAAAATTTTAGGGAGTAGAATCATCTTGAGGAGACCTATCCGCCCCATCACCCCCAGCGGGAGCTTAGCCCACGCCTGGAGTTTAGCCTTGAACAGGGATATAACCGGTTCAATATTGAGGGAAACGTAGTCCGAAAGATCCCGAGATATATGTATACCCAGGTATTTAATCACGCTGACACGTCGAAGGGGCAAGGAGGCCTGGGCAAAGGTAGGGGGAGAGGCATCCATGGGGAGAATCTGGGACTTGTCCCAATTGATACGTAGACCAGAGAACTTACCAAAGTGCTCGATGACCTGCAGAGCCGAAGCCAGGGAAGGACCAGCATCCGATAAATACAAAAGCATATCGTCAGCATACAGGCTAACCTTCTCCACCAGTGGACCAGCACGAAGCCCCTCAATACCCGGATGGGATCGAAGAGCCGCCGCCAACGGTTCCACCGCCAAGGCATAGAGTAGAGGGGAGATAGGGCACCCCTGACGTGAGACTGAAATTTTTGCCCATTCCTCCTTGCAAAACGGCTCGAGCTCAGTGAGGTTGGATGGAGAGCGTTTGTGAACAGCAGTTTTCAGTTCTTTCCACAGATTCTCGATTGGATTCAGGTCTGGACTTTGACTTGGCCATTCTAACACCTGGATATGTTTATTTGTGAACCATTCCATTGTAGATTTTGCTTTATGTTTTGGATCATTGTCTTGTTGGAAGACAAATCTCCATTCCAGTCTCGGGTCTTTTTCAGACTCTTATTAGGCTTTCTTCCAGAATGGTCCTGTATTTGGCTCCATCCATCTTCCCATCAATTTTAACCATCTTTCCTGTCCCTGCTGAAGAAAAGCAGGCCCAAACCATGATGCTGTGCCACCACCATGTTTGACAGTGGGGATGGTTTGTTCAGGGTGATGAGCTGTGTTGCTTTTACGCCAAACATAACGTTTTGCATTGTTGCCAAAAAGTTTGATTTTGCTTTCATCTGACCAGAGCACCTTCTTCCACATGTTTGGTGTGTCTCCCAGGTGGCTTGTGGCAAACTTTAAACAACACTTTTTATGGGTATCTTTAAGAAATGGCTTTCTTCTTGCCACTCTTTCATAAAGGCCAGATTTGTGCAGTATACGACTGATTGTTGTCCTATGGACAGAGTCTCCCACCTCAGCTGTAGATCTCTGCAGTTCATCCAGAGTGATCATGGGCCTCTTGGCTGCATCTCTGATCAGTCTTCTCCTTGTATGAGCTGAAATTCTAGAGGGACGGCCAGGTCTTCGTAGATTTGCAGTGGTCTGATACTCCTTCCATTTCAATATAATCGCTTGCACAGTGCTCCTTGGGATGTTTAAAGCTTGGGAAATCTTTTTGTATCCAAATCTGGCTTTAAACTTCTCCACAACAGTATCTCGGACCTGCCTGGTGTGTTCCTTGTTTTTCATGATGCTCTCTGCGCTTTTAAATAGACCTCTGAGACTATCACAGTGCAGGTGCATTTATACGGAGACTTGATTACACACAGGTGGATTCTATTTATCATCATTAGTCATTTAGGTCAACATTGGATCATTCAGAGATCCTCACTGAACTTCTGGAGAGAGTTTGCTGCACTGAAAGTAAAGGGGCTGAATAATTTTGCACGCCCAATTTTTCAGTTTTTTATTAACAAAGTTTGAAATATTCAATAAATTTCATTCCACTTCATGATTGTGTCCCACTTGTTGATTCTTCACAAAAAATTACAGTTTTATATCTTTATGTTTTGAAGCCTGAAATGTGGCAAAAGGTCACAAAGTTCAACGGGGCCGAATACTTTCGCAAGGCACTGCAGCTGCACTGGACAGGGGCTGGTCCTGCGAGTTAAACATCTCACGAGGACGCATACAACCTGGTCCCGGCCTGAGTCGCAGTGTGACTGTTGGCCCGCAGCACCCCCAACCTGATGTGGTGGTCTTCCCGGAGAGGTGCCAATCTGGTTCCACAGTGTGGTAAGTAGTGTCCCTCCTCTCCCCTGGTGGTCTTTGGGGAGGACGTGGGCCCTTTCCTGGGACGGTCGGACCCCCGGGTTTCCCCCCACCCCCCTCCTCATGAGCTGGCTTTTCCACATGCTCCTAAGGGGGGGCTAGTTGTAATTGCTGCTGACCGGGTTTTTCTAGGTGTGCAATGGGGGGTTGAGCAGGTTCACTGCCTCCTGGGGATTAGTGACTGGGGCAGGGATGTCCTTTGGGCTCCGCGGGTACGTGCCTCACGTGTCCGGAGCCGGTCAAAAATTTAGGCCGCAAAGCCACTAAGACAAAGCCTACTCGTCGGCTGACCGGAACCTATGTAAGGCGGTCCCAGTGAGGGTGGCTGAAGCTGCGGCCTCCCGTGTGGGCATCCCCACCCGCTGCCCTTGGTGGTCAGCTCCGCTGGGGCTCATGTCCTGGCGGCTTGGCGCCCTCAAATTTAGGCCGCGACTTGCGGCCTCCTGGGCCATGTGGCTGAGTTGGGCACTGCCGTTGAGGGGGGTGGCCTCAATGAGTTTAGCTAAAGTCCCTAACTCTCCCCTGGGGCATCTTCCGGACTGAGGATCCATTCAATTGCAGCTGGGCCTCCACAAAAAATCTAGGCCGCAGCTTGCAAGCCTGCTGGGCTATATGGTCAGCTTGGCACCTCCCTTGAACCGGGTGGCAGTCCTTTTTTTTTTTTTTTTTTTTTTATAGTGACGGGTTTGTCGCCATTGTGTGGGCGGGGGTACCCTGTCTGCGCGTCCACATCACGGCGGGCTGCCTCCCTTCAAGGGGGTTATATCCTATTATGTCCTCTATGGAGGGTGAACCTCCCCCTTATTTTTTGCAGGGTCTCATGAAAAGGCTCTGGTAGATGCACTGATTGTATTGGTGCAAGAAACTTTAAAAATGGAGGCTGTTGCTGCATCAGACGCCGGTCCTCTTGGTACCCGCAGCTCCTCTAAAGTGGCAAGGTATTCCCTTTTCCCACCTACTTTGACAAAATTCTCACGAGTCGGTGGGGTTGTCCTAAACCCCATATGGTGGTGCTCAAGCGTTTTCGCTAGATGGTATCCCTTTGAAGAGTCTCTGTTGACTAAGTGGGCAGTCCCACCTGTGTTCGGACTCTCGGGTCCGGGTTTTAAAAAGGAGAGCTGAGACTTTGGTCTGCCACATGTTTACTATAGCCGACCTTGGGCCGGTATTCACCATAGCCTTGGTGTCCCAGACTCTTGACGGAGTGGGCAAAGATTTTGCGCCAGGATCTGGAGGGGGAATAGCTTCCCCCTGCCTTTGCAGAGCTGGCATACCAGTTGGTTCAGGGTTCAGGGGTTGCAGTTTGTCTGTGATGCCCCTCTCTTGATGCGGCTCCCTTAGTCTCTTGGCTGTCCATGACAGTAGTGGTCCTTCGGCGCATGTTATGGCCGAAATGCTGGTTTGTGGACTGAACTTCCAAGAAGGCGTTATCTGATCTTCCCTTTGTGGGGGATCGCATGTTTGGATCCTCCCTGGATATAATTAAGGGTCTTACAGTGGGGAATAGTACTCCTCTTCCATAGGCGGCCAGGGGCAGAGAGTCTCGTTGCAGACTCTCTGCAGTTTCTCTGCTCATGAGCTGTCTTTTCCTTCCTCAGGATCTCAAGACAAGGGATTTAAGTCTTTAAGGACCTCCTCTGGTGGTTTCAATAGGGACCTGGTCTGGTAAGACGAAAACAGGTCCTCCCGGACCAGTGGACCTCCCTGATTCAAGATGGGTGGGTCCACGAACAGACGGCTGCAAGATCGGGTTTTGGACTTATCCTTCAGAGAGGTTCTTCCCTTTCACCCTGCATCCCCAGACCGCCTGCGAGGTCTCTTTGGGGGGGGGGGGGGGGTTTACAAGACTTGCTACTACAAGGGGTGCTTTGTTCTGGTTCCAGAATCAAAACTTTTTCAAGGGTTTTATTCAAACCTGTTTACAGTTTCCAGGAAGGAAGACAAGGTATGTCTAATCCTGCACCTCAAAGCTTTGAACCACTTTGTACGGGTACAGATGTTCCGAATGGAGTCCATTTGTACGGTAGTCGTAACCCTGCATCATGGGGATCTTCTGGCATCTATCAAGGATGCTTACCTTCATATTCCGATATGTCGGTCATCTGCACTTTCTCCACTTTGCCGTGGGCAAAGAGCATTATCAATTTGTGGCAGTACCCTTTGGTCTCACCTTAGCTCCTCGGGTCTTCACAAGGTGTTGGCCCCGGTGTTGGTATTGTTGCGCCAGCGGGGGATTGCAGTATTGGAGTACCTGGACGATCTTCTGCGAGCAGAGTCTGACTGCTCTGACAAACAACCGGGAGATTACTGTGCAGAATCTGTAGGAGTTTGGTTGGAATTTGAATTTCCAGGAATCTGCTCTGGTTCTGTCCACCAAGTTGGACTATCTGGGTCTCACTCTGGACTCAGTCTCAGCCAGGGTTTTTCTCCCATGGGACAAGCTCCAAAAGCTGCAGGATGCAATTTGGCTCCGGTTGTCCAGCAGTGGGTCATCTTTTAGGACTTGCATGCGGGTGCTGGGCCTGATGGTGTCTACCTTTCGAGGCAGTTCCATTTGCACAGTTCCACATGAGACCTCTGCAAAGAGTTTCTTGTCAAGTGGGAAAGGAATCCAGTTTCTGGACAATCTGATCCTGTTGAGCCAGGGTACTAGAGGGTCCCTGATTCGGTGGCTTAGCTCTCAACAGGGAAACTCTTGCCTTCCCCTGTACTCGACGGTGGTCACAACGAATGCCAATCTGTCCAGGTGGGGTGGCGTTCTTGGCACAAATTGTTCTCAGGGGGTCTGGGCCCTGGAAGAGTCCGGACTACTGATCTATATTCTGGTACTTTGGAATGAAGTGTCCTGGTGGCTCAGGAGTAGTGGAGGTTCTCAGGTGGGCAGAATGCTTTGTTCCAGCCCTCTGAGGTCCAAATTCCAGGCGTGGAAAATTGGCAGGTGGATTATCTCGGTTGTCGGGCTTTGGACCAGGGAGCATGGTCACTCCCAGAGGTGTTTCATCAGTTGTGTCTCCAATGGGGAACTCCCGAGGTGGACCTGTTGTTCTCTCGTCTCAACAGGAAGGTGCTGAGGTTTGTGGCACGGTCTCGGGACCCTCTGGCCGACACCACACACTCACTGGTGGCATCTCCTATACGCTTTTTCCCCTCTAGAACTTCTGCCGAGACTCCTGCGAAGGATCGAGGCAGAAGGGATTCCGGCCATCCTAGTGGCTCCAGACAGGCCTCGCCGGTCTTGGTAGGCAGATCTGATATAGTGGGTTGCCGATGCTTCTTGGAGACTTCCTCTCAGAGAAGATCTGTTGGCCCAAGGGCCAATCTTACGTCTTGCCTTTTAGTCACTGGCTTTAATGGCTTTGCTGTCGGTAGCCAAGTGCTGTAGGATAGCGTGTTGTCTGAATCAGTATTCCCACGCTGCTGATTAGCTGCTGATTGCAGTTAGCAAATCTACTTCTACTTCTAGGAAGATTTGCTTTGCATTTAGAAAGCGTACTTTGCGTGTTGTGACTCTCTTGGAGTTCACCACCGCTCCTTTTCGGTGGCTCTAAGTTTGGCTTTCCTTCAATGAGGTGTTAAGCAGCGTCTGACCTTGGGTACCATCAAAGGCCAGGTTTCGGCCTTGGCGTTGTTTTTTCTTTTAACGTCTTTTTGCTACACCTTCTTTGGTTCACACGTTTGTTCAGGGGATTTGCCACTTGGCTTCCCCGGTGCGGTCCCTGTTGCCCCCATGGGATCTCCACTTGGCGCTGTCGGTTCTTCAGAAACCGCCATTCGAAAATATTCACGAGATTCCTCTGCTTACATTGCCCCAGAAGGTAGCCTTCTTGGTGGCGATTTCTTCTGCACGTAGGGTGTCTGAGCTGGCAGCTTTGTCTTGTCGTTCACCTTACTTGGTGGTTCACAGAGATAAAATGGTGTTTCGCCCTTGTCAGTTGTTCCTTCCTAAGGTTGTCTCTGGTTTACATCTGAATGACGACATGGTGTTGCCTTCCTTGTGTCCTAAGCCTAAGCATCCTAAGGGGATTGCCTTGCATTCTCTGGATGTGGTTCGGGTGATCCGGGTGTACCTTGCGCTACCGAGTCGTTTTGGAAATCAGACTCACTATTTATCCTTACGAATGGACCTTTCAATGGGTTGGCAGCGTCTGCCACGAACGTTTCCAGATGGATCAGAGTGGTGCAGGCCTATTCGATCAAGGTTCATGTTCATCCTTTCCCTGTTAAGGCGCGTTGTATGCGGGCGGTTAGTGCCTCTTGGGCCTTAGCGGACACTTAGCCATCTGTGCACACTTTCACAAATTTCTACAAGTAGATGTGCTGGCATCTACGGATGCTGCTGGTTTGCGAGGACTAGTCCTCTTTGAGGGTGTATGTTTCAGGTGAGCTCCAGCTGTTCCTGGTTGAGCTCCATGTTACCTGGCTGACTAGATTTATCCTTTTTTGTTTCATAGTTACATAGTTGGTGAGGTTGAATAAAGACAAAAGTCCATCCAGTTCAACCTGTGTAGATGTGTGTGGCTGTAATCATCTTGCATACCCCTGAATGTTCTGATCCTTGAGATGTACGTCTAAGAGTCTTTTGAAAGCCACCATACTACCCGCAGAAACCACCTCATGTGGTAGAGAATTCCACAATCTTGTAGCCCTAACAGTAAAGAACCCCCCACGTTGCCTGAGGTTAAAACGCTTCTCCTCTAATCGCATTGTATGCCCCCGAGTTCTCATGCAATCCCTTCGACTGAACAGCTTTTTTTCTAAGCCTAGATCCCCATTTAGATATTTAAAAATTGCTATCATGCCCCCCCTCAGGCGTCTCTTCTCCAGGGAGAATAAATCAAGCGATTGCAGACGCTCCTCATAATCAAGGTTTTTTGGGAATTTTTTTTTTTTTTTTCCCACCCCCCTCCTGTTTGACACCGCTCCAGAATCTACAATTGGGACATCCTAAAGCAGTGTCTGTCAACGAACGAAAGAAAATTGGATTTTTTGTCTAATTGCCGGTTCACACTAGGTCGCTCCGACTTAGGGGGCGACCTGTGAAGTCGCTTGCAGCGCGACTTCGGCGCGACTTGCACGGACTTCATAAAATGAATGTCTATGCAAGTCGCCTCCAGGTCGCCCAGAAATAGTACAGGACCCTTTTTCTAAGTCGGAGCGACTTGTGTCACTCCTATTAGAACGGCTCCTGTACTACACAATAGGAGCGTGACGGACCACGACTTGTCAGGCTGACAAGTCGCCTGACAAGTCGGATTAATGTGAATGCGGACTTACCGTAAAATCCTTTTCTCTGATGTTCGTTGACGGACACAGCACTCACCCCTCTATTGAGTTGGGTTATATTTCTTCTGACGCTGCTTGCAACAAAACTGCGTGCCTATAGCAGGATGTTGGGAGTATATCCCCTGGGACTGCCCCATAGGCGTGGCAAAGCTTTTTCCTGCCTAGTGTCCTACTCCTGTAGGGGGCAGCATAACCTAATCAAGAAAATTATGGAGCTGTGTCAGTCAATGAACAGAGAAGGATTTTATAGTAAGACTAAAACCCCATATATATTTTTTTTTCTTTTATATTTTTTACCAGTATCCCATTGAGTCTGTAGTTATGCTGCAGATCTCTTGCAGCCTTCCCAATTAGCTTCTTCAGCTCAAAGTTTCAGAAACATACTACAGCACATATAGCCACACTGTAGAATCAGTTGCCTTAAAACAGTCCGCTTGGAATATGTCAAGTCTTATGTTTGTCCAAGAACATATTTGGAGGTGTGGAAGTTGTGAAATTACCATTAGTCTGGGACAGATGGTAATCTTTTTGGAGTTCCAATTTTCAAATAAAACTAGCAATTCAAAGCTTGAACTAGTGTCTCTCTTGTACAGCTCTTCGACCGGCCAATGGGGTCACCTGGTTATGTTGTGTTCCTGACACTTATAATGAAAAAGGTGCTTAGATGAGCAGCAAAAACGTCTTCAAAATTAGAGAATCAAGTCATGTGGAACATGGCTAACTACTGCTAGCAATACCATGACCTGGGTTGATGAGAACCTTCTTATTATTATTATTATTTATTATTATTATCATTATCATCATTAAGAGAACCTTCACATATTATAATAATTCTTCCTTTAAAAAAAAAAGTAGCCCTGGTGCTTGTAGGCCACAGAGAAGACTAAGTGCCGGTTCACACTTCCGCGTGTGCGGAGATCGCATGTAATATCGGAGCGCACTGCTCCTTCATTACATGCGATCAGAAGTGCAGTGCGAATTCAGCCATACACTTTGTATGGCTAAATTCGCACTGCACCCGCACAAAAGTCGCACATGAGGCATTTTTTCAGCCGCATCAGGATCGGATCGCACAGTGGTTCACACTTGTTCGATCCGATCCTGTGCGAACTGTCAGATCGCACTGCGATGTGCGATCAAACTGGGGGTGTCAACATTTCATTGACACCCCCAGCGTATCGCATATGGCAGTGTGAACTGCCAGATGTGCGTTTGTGATGCGGGAACAGGCTGCGAATTCGCATCCTTCCCGCATCGCACAAGTGTGACACAGCACTACTGTGCTCTGAGAAATCTTTGTTTTTTTTGTTTGTTTATTTTGCAACAGTCCCAACACAACACACCCCCACATAATTGGGCTGGGTTCACACTATTGCAAATTGGGTTCTCTGCATCAAATTTGCATGTCAGGAGATTGTGACTGGCTGTCAATGGACCCAGTTCACATATCTCGAGTGGCTCCGGTGTGAATTGCACAGGAGTCCTGTGCGTCTTCTGGTCTGTTTCAGGTCGGAGTTCAGCCAAAAATTCGGCTTGAAATCAGAACTGAAACAGTGAACAGGGATGCACCGGACCCCTGCTGTGAGCCGCTCCGTGCGGCAGTGTGAACCCAGCCTTAGAGTTGTGCAATCAGCAATGATCGTACTCCCTGAGAAGAGAGGAGCACTTGGAATGCAGAAGCATCTAGAATGCAGCTGACTTTATAAATCCTTTAACTATGTAGAAGGAAGAACAAAGTGTAGTGGTCTTGACCTGTGTTTGGTATACCTTACCATTGTGCCGGTCAATGTACAAAAATGTTATACTGGTCTTGTTTATGGATTGGCAAATGTATCCCTGTACACCTTTTTAATGGGACATCTGTCTGTCTTGGAGCCGATTCACACTGAGGCGATCTGACTTCGGGGGGCGACCTGTGAAGTCGCGTGCCCCGCAACTTGCAGGGACTTCACATAATGGAAGTCTATGCAAGTCGCTCCGAGGTCGCCCCAAAGTAGTAGAGGACCCTTTTTCTAAGTCGGAGCGACTTGTGTCGCTCCTATTAGAACGGGTCCTGTACTACTCAATGGACCGCGACATACCGCGACTTGTCAGGCTGACAAGTCGCCTGACAAGTCGCGCTAGTGTGAATAGGCTCTTACAGTTTTAGCTCATCGCAGTGTTGATGAAATTGTATCATTCTCGTTTGACCATAATTTTGGATCTCATTTTATAATCCTTTTTTATTTTAGGGTCCCATCTTCTGATTGCTCTGAACAATAATGAGTGCCTATATCTCAATCGAAATGCCCAAAAAGCACGCTTTCTTTCTCGATGGAAGGGCCATATAATTGAAAGCATTGGGTGGAACAAGTTTCTAGGTAATGAGACATCCACAGGCCCTATTCTGGTGGGCACTGCACAGGGTCAAATCTATGAAGCGGAAATCTTGATAAGTGAAAGTAGTCTTTTTGGCACCAACCCTGACCAATACTTTCGATACCTTCACACCCTGGAGGAGGAAACTGGTAATGCACCAGTTTGTTGCCTTGAAATTAACAGAGGATATGAAAACCGTTACTGTGCCATTGCAACAACTCGAAAAAGACTTTTCCAGTTTACTGCTAAAATAACTGAAGGTAATGAACAACATGGGTTTGCACCCCTTTTTAGTCAGCCTGCCGACGACCTACTAAGTATCCAAGAGTTTCCAGGTAACCTTGGCTACAGTGAAATTGCTTTCTATACGCCAAAACTCCGCACCTACCCAACCTCTTTTGCTTGGATGATGGGAAATGGAGTACTTTATGGTACGTTGGACTTCTCTCGTCCTGATTCGGTGCTGACAGATGTTCAGGTTTGGGAGTACTCATCCAGTGCTGACAAACCAATGTCAATTGTGCTAACACAGTTTCATTTCTTACTCTTGCTGCCTGACAGGGTCAAAGCTATTTGTACATTAAATGGGCAAGTTGTATTTGAAGATGTGTTTACAGAAAAGTTTGGCCCACTGAAAAGGATGGTGAAAGATCCTGTTATAGGGCAAATATGGATTTATACAGAAAGGGCAGTATTTCGATATCATGTGGAACGTGAGTCAAGAGATGTTTGGAAGATGTACATGAACATGGGAAAATTCGACTTGGCTAAAGAGTTTTGTAAGGATCGTCCCGAATGCATGGACATGGTTTTGGCTAAGGAAGCTGAACACTGCTTCCATAATAAGAAATACAAAGAGAGTGCAAAATGTTATGCTCTCACTCAGAATTACTTTGAAGAAATAGCACTTAAATTCATTGAAGCAAAACAAGAAGAGGCACTGATGGAATTTCTCCTGAAAAAGCTAGCCAACTTGAAACCTTCAGAGAAGATCCAAATTACTTTACTAACTACTTGGTTGACAGAGTTGTATCTCAACCGCCTTGGAACCTTAGAAAGTGACACCTCAAAAAGAAGCCTTTATCTAAAAACCCGTGATGAATTCAGAGGTTTTCTTAGCAGTCCTCGAAATAAAGAATGCCTCTTCAATAACCGTACCGCTATACATGACCTTCTGGCCAGCCACGGTGACACAGAAAACATGGTATATTTTGCTGTTTTAATACAAGACTATGAACGAGTTGTAGCTCATCATTGCCAACATGATGATTATGGTGAAGCTCTTCATGTTCTAACAAAGCATAGAGATGAAAAACTTTTCTACAAATTTTCACCAGTCTTAATGCAGCATATACCTAGGAAGGTTGTTGACTCTTGGATCATGATGGGCAAAAGACTGGATCCAAAGAATCTTATCCCTGCCCTTGTTAATTATAGTCAGGGAGCTGGTACTCACATAAATGAAGCCATTAGATATATGGAGTTTTGTGTTTATGAACTCAAGGAAACTGAACAGGCCATCCACAACTATTTGTTGTCCTTATACGCTCAGTTTCGACCAGAGTCCCTTCTCTCATATTTGGAAATTGCGGGCACCAATCCCAACACCATTTACTATGACCTAAAATATGCTTTGCGTCTCTGTGCAGAACATGGACACCATCATGCCTGTGTCCATGTCTACAAAGTTATGGAGCTGTATGAAGAAGCAGTGGATCTAGCGTTAAAGGTATAGTTTTTGTAATCTGTTTTAAATAACTATAGAACTCCCATCTGTATATTTCCTATGTATGTTTAGCTGTTTTCCTAGACCTTAGGGTCTATTCAGACCTATCCGATCTAATTAGTGTGTTAACTAGCATTGCATTAAGGCAGCACTGCCAACACACCTAAAGTCAGACCTTCACCATTTTTTCTGATGCAGCACACTAAAATATTGTGGTGTTAATGTAATGCAGGTGCGCTGGTTTAGTGCGTTGAGGTCCTTTACTACAACGGATAGGTCTTAATGGTGCTTAAATCTTCACCATTGCCTCAAAGTTCTGAGGTCTAAAAGCTGTAAAATTCAGCAGCCTTGAGGGGTGTGTGTGTGTGTATTGTGTATATGTATGTATAATATATGATATAAAAAGTATACATGAACACCCCTGTTAAAATATCAGGTTTCTGTCATGTAAAAAAAGAGACAAAGATAAATAATTTTAGAACTTTGTACACATTTTTTTTAATGTGACCTATAAACTGTACAACTCAATTGAAAAACTGAAATCTTTTGGGGGGGGGGGGGGGGGGGGAGGAGTAAAAATAAAAACTAAAATAATGTGGTTACATAAGTGTGCATATACCCTCTTATAACTGGGTATTTAGCTGTGTTCACAATTAGGCAATCGCATTTAAACTCATGTTAAATAGGAGTATCCTACAGCAAAACCCATGGTCCGCAGAGAGCTTCCAAAGCATCAGAGGGATCTCATTGTTAAGTTATCTGTCAGGAGAAGGGTGCAAAAGAATTTCCAAGCCATTCGATATACCATGGAACACAGTGAAAACAGTCATTAAGTGGAAAAAATGTGGCACAACAGTGACATTACCAAGAACTGGACATCCCTCCAAAATTGATGGAAAAGACGAGAAGGTCAGGAAGGCTGCCAATAGACCTACAGCAACATTAAAGGAGCGGCAAGAATATCTGGCAAGTACTAGCTGTGTTGTACATGTGACAACAATCTCTTGTATTCTTCATACAGTGGGGATCGAAAGTTTGGGCACCCCAAGTAAAAAAATTGTATTAATGTGCATAAAGAAGCCAAAGAAAGATGGAAAAATCTCCAAAAGGCATCAAATTACAGATTAAACCTTCTTATAATATGTCAACAAAAGTTAGATTTTATTTCTATCATTTACACTTTAAAAATAACAGAAAACAAAAAATGGCATCTGCAAAAGTTTGAGCACCCTGCAGAGTTAATATCTTGTACTGCCCCCTTTGGCAAGTATCACAGCTTGTAAACGCTTTTTGTAGCCAGCCAAGAGTCTTTCAATTCTTGTTTGAGGTATCTTTGCCCATTCTTCCTTACAAAAGTCTTCCAGTTCTTTGAGATTTCTGGGCTGTCTGTCACGCACTGCTCTTTTAAGGTCTATCCATAGATTTTCAATTATGTTGAGGTCAGGAGATTGTGAAGGCCATGGCAAAGCCTTCAGTTTACGCCTCTTGATGTAACCCCACGTGGATTTCGAGGTTTGTTTAGGATCATTATCCATTTGTAGAAGCCATCCTCTCTTTAACTTCAGCTTTTTCACAGATGGCATCAAGTTACCATCCAAAATTTGCTGAAATTTTATTGAATCCATTTTTTCTTCTACTCGTGAGATGTTCCCTGTGCCACTGGCTGCAATACAACCCCAAAGCATGATTGATCCACCCCCATGCTTAACAGTTGGACAGAGGTTCTTTTCATTAAATTCTGTGTGTCCCTTCTCCAAACGTACCTTTGCTCATTCCGGCCAAAAAGTTCAATTTTAACCTCATCGGTCCACAGAACTTGTTTCCAAAATGCATCAGGCTTGTCTATATGTTCATTTGCAAAGTTCAAACGCTGATTTTTGTGGTGAGGACGTAGAAGAGGTTTTCTTCTGATGACTCTTCCATGAAGACCATATTTGTACAAGTATCTCTTTATAGTGGAACTAGATATTAAGCCCGTTAAATTAACGGGCGCTAGAACATATGCGCACCAACGGGTCGGGCAGCGGGATCTCTGATAACAAACATCCATCCGATCTCCATGGCACACACTGTGCTGACCCGACAATGAGACAGTGGGCGTGCGCGTCTGGGTAGGGAATAAGATTGTCCCATTGTCGACTCGGCAGTGTGTGCCATGGAGATCGGATGTATGTTTGTTATAAGAGATGCCGCTGCCCGATCCGTTGGTGCTCATGCGCCCGCTCATGCGCAGTTAGGACTTGTGCCTCAGCCCTTACGATGTTATCAAAATTCCCTACCTATTCTGCGCATGCGCAGTAAGACGTGTGATGCGGCTACAGCTAGTGCATGACAAACCTGCACCAGAAATGACATAGGGAAATCTGATGGGGTAGGGTTTTCTGACAGAACAGTATCCCCACTGGCTAACCAGTGTTCTGTCAGAAAACCCTACCCCATCAGATTTCCCTACCTACGTCATTTCCGGTGCAGGTTCGTCATGCACCAGCTGTAGCCGCGTCACACGTCTTACTGCGCATGCGCAGAATAGGTAGGGAATTTTGATAACATCGTCAGGGCTGAGGCACACCTCCATTTAGTTGGGTTTTGCCTTTACTTTCGCTTTAGACACTTTTTCTGGCCATTCTGTCTTCTGACCATTAAGACGGCGCTCTGTACACCACTAACTATATGTCACCAGTGGGGCGCTCTGTTCCTGGGTGAAGATGACCTCCAGCCAGCAGAGGGCGCTCCATATACACCCACACGCTCAGTGTTCTTCGGCCGTTGTTAGTGAAATCTGATGGGGTAGGGTTTTCTGACAGAACATCGGTTAGCCAGTGGGGATACGCTTAATTTAGAGTAGGGTGTGCTGTCACAGGCTCCAGCCTGTGGAACGCATCTTCTCCCGTGGTTGGCCGGTGGTGATACGCATATCCTGAATGAGAGACCAGGCGGGACTTGCTGACTCTTCCTTGCGTGATGTATAAGTACCTCCGCCCACTCTCGCGTGATTGGGCTTGGCCATCATTAGCACTTGCAGACACGCCCCCTCCCCTCGTACACCGCAGTTCTTCTGTCCGAAGTCTCTGCACTCCAAGTCCCAACGGCTGTCCGTGGGGCACATGTGCAGTAGCGCAATCCCACAGACACAGGGACTGGACGCAGAGACACTTGGACTTTATTATATTAGTGTACCACAACTCCAGTGTCTGCCAGATCTTTCTGGAGGGATCATGCAGTCAAACGTGGGTTTTGAATTGTTTTTCTCACAATCCTGCGAGCTGTTCTGTCTGATATTTTTCTTGGTCTTCCAGATCTTGCTTTAACTTCCACTGTTCCTGATGGACTGCCATTTCTTAATTACATTCCGAACAGAGGATATTGACATCTGAAAACGCTTTGCTATCTTCTTATATCTTCTTATAGCCTTCTCCAGCTTTGTGAGCGTCAACTATTTTCAGTTTTCTAGACCACTGCTTAGAAGATCCCATGGTGCTAATTGTTGAGGCAAGGTCAGATGAGTCTGGGCATTTAAAACCTTTGAGATTGACATCACCTGGTCTTCCCAGATGATGATTGCGAACAATCCATGACACTGGCAGGTCTCAGCCTTGCAAAGGGGGCAGTGCATGCTATAAATTTTTTTTCTGTCATTTTGAAAGTGTCAATGATGGAAATAAAATCTAATTTTTGTTGACATATTATAAGAATGTCTAATCTGTAATTTGATGCCTTTTGGAGATTGTTCCATCTTCCTTGGCTTCTTTATGCACATTAATACAAATTTTTACCTGGGGTGCCCAAATTTTCGATCCCCAATGTATGTCTGTGCTAGCCCAGGTAAATTTTGCAAAAACACAACTGAAGTCTCCCAAAGCATGTGGGAAATTGTGTTCTAGTCTGATGAAACTAAGGTTGAACTTTTTGTCTAGAATTCCAAAAGATATGTTTGAAACAAAAACACTGCACATCCCCAAAAGAACACTATATCAACAGTGAAGCCTGGTGGTGGCAGCATCATGCTTTGGGCTGTTTTTCTTTAGCTGGCCTGGAACAGGGGCCTCAGTCAAGGTAGAGGGAATTATGAACCGTTCCAAATACCAGTCAATATTGGCTAAAAACCTGCAGGCTTCTGCTAGAAAGCTGAACATGAAGAGGAACTTAATCTTTCAGCATGACAACGACCCAAAGCATACATGCAAATCAACAAAGGAATGGCTTCACCAAAAGAAGATTGAAGTTGTGGAATAACCCAGCCAGAACACAGACCTGAATCCAATTGAAAATTTGTGGGGTGATCTGAGAAGGGCTGTGCACAAGAGAGGACTTCGCAATCTTACAGATTTGGAGTGTTCTTTACAAAGAAGAGTGGCCAAATGTTGCCAGGTCCAGCTGTTCCATGCTGATTTGACTCCTACCCAAAAAAAATCAAAAGGTGCTTCAACAAAGTATTAATTTAAGGCTGTGCAGTCTAATGCAACCATATTTTTATTTTTTTTCTATTTTTACTTCCACCTAAAAGATTTCAGTTTGTTGTTCAAATGAGTTGTACAGTTTATAGGTAATATTAACCACTTCTGGACCGGAAGATTTTCCCCCTTAATGACCAGGCCATATTTTGTGATTCGGCACTGTTACTTTACCTGACAATTGCACGGTTGCGCGACGCTGTACCCAAATAAAATTGATGTCCTTTTTTTTTCCCCCCCACAAATAGAGCATTCTTTTGGTGGTATTTGATCGCCTCTGGGATTTTTTTTTTTTTTTTGCGCTATAAACAAAGGAGTGACCAGGTAGAGCCAAAGGCTTTGACACGCCCAGGGGCCGGGTTCCCTGGGTTGTTACCTCTGGCCTCACCGTTGCATCTTCAGTTTTAGCTGCCTGGTCTTACGAGTGGCCAAACAGCTCCCTGCTGGGACCTTTTTGTCCTAGCTCTGTTTTTAAACGTCTTAAAGGGAACCTTTTTAATTTTTTTTGCTGCTGCGGACTTCAGTTCCTGTGGAATGCCGGCTGGGTTTCGGACTGGCTATATGAGAGCCTTACGGTCTCCCAGTTTGTGGCAGAGAGTGCTTGCAGACTGTAGCTCCGCGCTGGGTCTCCATAGCGACTATAGTCCCACGGACGGGGACTGGCCTGCGGGTGAAACACCCTGCCGGGACGCACACACCTGGCATGCCAGCGTCTGTGGAGCAAGAAATATCTAGTAAAATGGACAAAGTTATTGCAGCAGCATTTACTAAGAAACGCCTTCGGCTCTCGCCTGTCTCCTCTCAGATTCTGAGGCTGATATGGTCGCCAGCAACGCAGACCCCCTTTTGGAGGATGCGTCCCCTGCATTCAGACTTTTCTGACATGGAAGAGGATGTTTCCACACCCGCCTTGGCACAGGAAAAGGCGCTGGTAGATTTGATATCCTTTAGTGAGGGACACCCTAAAAATCACAGATGCGATTTCTAAATCGCAAGGAGCCTCGGTATCCTTTTGGATCCTTGCATAGTTGCATAGTAGTTGAGGTTGAATAAAGACCATAGTCCATCCAGTTCAACCTGTGTAGGTGTGTGTGGCCGTAATCCTCTCTCATACCCCTGAATGTTCTGATCATTGAGATGTACGTCCAAGAGTCTTTTGAAAGCAACCATACTTCCCGCAGAAATCACCTCTTGTGGTAGAGAATTCCACAATCCTGTAGCCCTAACAGTAAAGAACCCCCTGCGTTGCCTGAGGTTAAAACGCTTCTTCTCTAATCGCCTCCTCTAATCAGGGCAAAGAAATCGGCCAAGGTTTTCCTTTGTCCCGAAATCTTGTCCGCCTTAGTGGAGGAACAATGGCGGCGACCTAATCGCACGCTTGCAGTTCCCAAACGTTTGGCTAGACTCTACCCGTTTGAGGAAGAGATCTTGCGCAAATGGACGGTCCCCCCTCAGATGGGCCCCCAAATATGCGCTATTCACAAGGCCACGGTTTTACCGGTGGCAGAATCCTCATCTCTCCCTGATCCGGTTGAAAGACGTATTGAGGTCTTATTCCGACACCTGTATACGGTAGTGGGATCTATTCTCAGACCTGCCCTGACTACCATTCTAGTCTATCAGACTATGTTTGAATGGGTAAAGGCTCTGAGAGAGGCACTGACGGTAACCCTGTTACTGTCATCTGCCCTGGAACTCGCTGACCAATTATCGCAGACTCTGCAATTAGTATGCAATGCTAACCTGGACATTGTTCCGATCGCGGCCAGAGCGTCAGTGGTAAGTGTGCTCATCAGACGTGCGATCTGGCTAAAGTCCTGGTCGGCCGACCAGGCTTCTAAGAAGCTTTTGGCAGCTCTTCCCTTTCAGGGTGTTCGCCTTTCTGGTTCCTCCTTGGATGACTTGATCAAGACGGTCACTGGGGGAAAGAGCACACTCCTTCCTTACTCAACTAAGGGTAAGTCTCCCTCGCGTAAGCGAGGTCCTTCCTTTACAGCCCAGAAGCGTATTTTTCGCAGACTTCGGGCGGAAAAGGATCCTGGAAACGGTGGGCTGGTAAGCTGAAATCCTCTGCCCCCAGCACCTCCAAGCAGACCCCTTCTGCCTGAAGGGGCGCTCCCATCCACTTCAGAGGTGGGGGGACGTCTCCGTTTCTTCCCAGATCCTTGGATCTCACTGTTGCGCAACACGTGGGTCCACCAGGTAATTTAGTCAGGGTACAAGATAGTTTCGTTCCCGTCAGCCAGACAGATTTTTTTACCCTCCAATCTTTAGCTGTCCAAAGACCACCTTGCTCGGCTGTGGGAAGCGATTCGGGACATGTTGTCACAAGGCGCGATTGTACCAGTTCATCAGGAACGCTTTCGAGGGTTCTATTCGAACCTGTTTACCGTTCTACGGAAGGAGGGCAAATTGCGTCCAATCTTGGACCTCAAAACTCTGAACCGCTTTGTGCACGTCCAGAAATTTTGCATGGAATCTCTGCGGTCAGTGGTGGCATTCTTGCATCAGGGGGACCTGCTGGCCTCGATCAATATCAAGGATGCCTATCTCCATGTCCCTATTTGCCAGGGTCATCAACGATTCCTCAGCTTTGCGGTGGGCAAGGACCATTTCCAATTTGTGGCGTTACCGTTTGGTCTCGCCTCTGCTCCCATGGTCTTCACAAAGGTATTAGCCCCTTTCTTGGCTCTCCTATGACAGAGCAATTTTGGGGTACCTGGACGATCTTCTTCTCCAAACGGACTTGGAACGGGATTTGGAGGTGACCATTCACACTCTTCTGAAGGTTGAGATTCCAACCGAACTGCTTCAATCTGCCCTGGTCTCAACAACCAGACTGGAGTGTGTAGGGATGATCCTATATTCAGCTTTGGGAAAGGTATTTCTACCTCCTGTGGTGAAGTTACAGAAGTTAAGGGAAGCGATTCTGTCACTGCTGGCTTGTGACCTGGTGTCTCTCAGGTCATCTATGCAGGTGCTGGGCCTGATGGTGTCCTCCTTCGAGGCTGTACCATATGCTCTGGCCCACACGAGACTTTGGCAACAGGAGATCCTTGTCAAATGGGATAAGGATCCTCTATCCCTGGACAGTCTGATTCGATTGAGTTAGAGATCCAAGGACTCCCTGAATTGGTGGCTCAGATCTCCGTATCTTCTCCACGGGAAATCCTTCCTTCCAGTATTCTAGATGGTGGTGGTGATGACAGATGCCTGTTTGACCAGTTGAGGGGGGGGGGGGGGGAGTGCTGGGCACGCTGAATGTTCAAGGGACCTGGACATTGGAAAAGTTCAAGCTCCCGATCAACATTCTGGAACTGAGGGCAATCAAGTTGAGCCTGTTCCACTGGACGGAAAATCTCAAGGGGTGTTCTGTCCGAGTCCAGTCCGACAATGTCACGGCCGTGGCATATGTCAATCAAGGGGGCACCAGGAGTGCCCTAGCGGCTCTGGAGGGTAGCCTAGATCCTGCGCTGGGCAGAGGACTATGTTCCAGCCCTATCCGCCGCGTACATTCCTGGCGTAGACAATTGGCAGGCAGACTACCGGAGTCGCCGAACCCTGGATCAGGGAGAGTGGTCCCTGCATCCACCAGCTGTATCTCCGGTGGGGGACCCTGGATGTGGACCTGTTCGCCTCCAGACAAAATGGGAAAGTTTACTGCATTGGCCAGAGGATCTCTGGACCGAGCCACAGACGCCCTGGTGGCTCCCTGGAGCCAGCATGGGCTAATTTATGCATTTCCTCCGCTGAAACTTTATCTCGCCTGCTATGCAGGGTCGAGTTGGGAGGGGATTCCGGTAATTCTGGTGGCTCCAGATTGGCCCCAGAGATCCTGGTACACTGACGTGATTCAGCTGAAGGTCGCCGGTCCGTAGACACTTCCTCTGCGGGAAGATCTTCTTCTATCTCAGGGTCCAAACTTCCATCCTGCTTTACAGTCGCTGGCTTTAACGGCTTGGCTGTTGAGAGCAAGGTGTTAAAGGGCAGGGGTCTGTCCGATTCTGTGATCTATACCTTACTCAAGGCTAGGAAGTCCACTTCTCAGAAGATTTATCATCGTACATGGAAAGCGTACATTGCTTGGTGCGAAACGCTGAAGCTGCATCCTAGATCCTTTTGCTATCAGCAGGATCCTGACCTTTCTGCAAAAAGGGGTTGACCAACGTTTTGGCCTTGGGCACTCTTAACCACTTGCCGACCGCCGCAAGTACATATACTGCGGCGGTCAGCCCCGGCCAGGCAAAGTGACGTACTGGTACGTCACTAGCCTGTCACTGGCTTGTGAGCCAATAGGGGGCGAGCGCGCGCCCGCCCCGGCTCGTTCCCTAACAAGTCAGTGCGTGTGACTTGTTGGGGAACGAGCCGGGGCGGACGCGCGCCTCACTCGCGATCGTTCGCTGGGAAGGGAGAAAGGCAGGCGGCTAATGTAAACAAGCCGCTTGTCATTCTCCCCTGTGTAAAAATGGAGATCAGACGGTTCTACTATGTAGGACCGTTGATCTCTGTTTTTACACTAGTAGCCATGTCCCATCACAGTTAGAAACACGCCCCTAGGACACACTTAACCCCTCCCTCGCCAATACAGTTAACTCCGTCCCTGCCAGTGTCATTTTTACAGTAACAGTGCATATGTATAGCACTGATTACTGCAGTAATGTCACTGGTAACCCCAAAAGTGTCAAATGTCAGTCAAGGGTCCGATCTGTCCGCCGCAATGTCGCAGTCCCGCAAAAAAAACGCAGATCGACGCCATTACTCGTTAAAAAAAAAAAAAAATGACAATCTTTCCCTTTGTTAGTAAACGCGATAACTTTTGCGCAAACCAATCAAAATACGCTTTTTGCGATATGTTTGGTAAAAAAAAAAATGTAGCATAAAACAAATTGGCCGAAAAAATGTTAAATTTTGATTTTTTACATTTTTTTTTTTTTGGGAATTTCATATAAAAAAAATGTGAAAAATATTGTTGTTTTTGCAAAATTTATGCTCCTTTTTTTTGTTTATAGCGCATGATCAAAAAATCGCACAGGTGATCAAATACCACCAAAAGAAAGCTCTGTTTGTGGGGAAAAAAAAGACATCAAATTCGCTTAGGTACAGCGTCGTACGACCGCGCAATTGTCCGTTAAACTCACGCAGTAAAAAATCGCAAAAAACCCCCTGGTCAGGCAGGGGGTAAAATCTTCCAGGGCTTAAGTGGTTAAGTGTCAGATCTCGTTCTTGGCTGTGTACTTCCAATGCCCTTTGGCTACGCACTCTTTGATTCGTATGTTTCTTCAGGGGTGTGTTGGCTTTCCCTAGGAGGTCTCCGTTACCTCCTTGGGACCTTAATTTGGTTCTATCGGTTCTTCAGAAATCTCCTTTCGAGAACATAAGACACATTTCCTACTCGCCTTGTCGCAGAAAGCCTTTTTGGTGGCTATCACCTCTGTGCGCATGGTTTCTGAACTAGCGGTGCTATCTTGCCACTCTCCTTATCTGGTAATACACAGGGATAAGGTAGTGTTACGGCCTAATCTGTCGTTTTCTTCCTAAGGTGGTTTCAGACTTCCATCTGAACGAAGACCTACTTCTTCCGTCACTCTGTCTGAAACCTTCACATCCGAATGAAATTGCCTTGCATTGCTTGGATGTGGTTCGGGCGATATGGGTGTATCTGGAGACTGAGTCCATTCGTAAGTTGGACTCTGTCTGTGAATACGGATGGACCCCGTAAGTGTCAGTCTGCGGCGATCATCTCCCGATGGATCAGACAAACTGTGGTGAAGGCGTATTCTCTTAAGGGCAGGGTTCCTCCTTTCCCTGTCACGGCTCACTCTACGTGGACGTTGAGTGCCTCTTGGGCTTTCCGCCATCAGGCGTCAGTGATGCAGGTTTGCAAGGTGGCCACTTGGTCGTCTGTACATATGTTCACCAAGTTTTACAGAGTGGATATGTTTAGCATCCTCGGATGCGGCCTTTGGCCGCAAGGTTTTGCAGGCCGCCATTTAAGGAGCAGTTCCTTCTCCTTTATGGTTTTGTTACAATTGAGCCCCAGTTGTTGCTTGTTGGGCTCCATGTTATGTAGTTGGCTATGTTAGCCGTGGGAATTGCATTCTTTTAAGTTTGTCTTTTTCCCGCCCCTCAGTGGTTACTGCTTTTGGATGTCCCATCCGTCTATGATTTAAAGCAGCAGCTACGTCCGTTGGTGGACGAAAGAGAAAATGGGATTTTTTACTTGCCATAAAATCCCTTTCTCGGAGTCCGACGGACTTGGCTCCCACCCCTTTTTTCTCTAAAGAGTTTGGTTTTGGTTGTTCACTGCTTGCAACTAAACTGAAGATGCAACGGTGAGGCCAGGGGTAATTACCCAGGGAGCCCGTTCCCCCTGGGCGTGTCAAAACCTTTGGCTCTACCTGGTCTCTCCTAGTGGGAGGGGCTTATTACCCATCCGTCTAGGATTTAAAGCAGCAGCTACGTCTGTTGGTGGAATTGATTTTACGGTAAGTAAAAAATCCCATTTTTTCACTTTCTGCTGTATAACCTTCCCAAAAAAAAAATTAAAAATCAAAAATTAACATTTTAGGCCAATTTGTTTTCTGCTACATATTTTTGGTAAAAAATCTCCAATAAGCGTATTTTGGTTTGCCCAAAAGTTATCGCGTCTACGAACTACGTGAAAGATTTGTCATTTTTATTGGTGTGTTTTTACTAGTAATGGTGGCGATCTGCGATTTTTAGCGGGACTGTGACATTGCGACGGACAGATCGGACCCCTAACTGACATTTTTGACACTTTTTTGGGGGGACCAGTGACATTACTACAGTAAACAGTGCTAACCATATACACTGTTACTGTAATAATGACACTGGCAGGGAAGGGGTTAACACAGTGGGTGATCAAGGGGTTAAATGTGAGCCTAGGCGAGTGATTCTAACTGTATGGGGGTTGGATTTGTGAAATGATCAGAGACCTGTGATCCTTTATAGAAGGATCACAGGAGCTCTGTGATCATTCCAGACAGAACGGTCAGCTGTGTGAGGGGAGCGGGGAGCAATTGCGGGTGTCAGGCAGCAATCGCCGCCGCCTGTCACATGCATCAGAGTCCCCGCCGCCGAGTGGGGGCACGCTCGCAACCTAGCTGCAGGCGTGACCGTGGGTGGTCCGGAACTGGTTAAAGGTTGAAAATGTTCTGTAATGATTTATCTTTTGTCTTTTTTTTTTTTTTTTCACCTCAAAACCTGACATTTTAACAGGGGGGGGGGGGGGTTGTAATAGACTTTATATATCCACTCTATCTACTTGTTTATATACAGTATCTCACAAGAGTACACCCCTCCCCTTTTTTGTAAATATTTTATTATATCTTCATGTGACACTACTTTACATTGAAGCAAGGTGTTATTTCTTCAGTGTTGAGTGTACAGCTTGTATAACAGTGTAAATTTGCTGTCCCTCCAAAATAACTCAACACACAGCCATTATTGTCTAAACCGCTGGCAACAAAAGGGAGTACACCCCGATGTAAAAAAGTCCAAATTGGGCCCAAAGTGTCAATATTTTGTGTAGCCACCATTATTTTCCAGCACTGCCTTAACCCTCCTGGGCATGGAGTTCACCAGATCTTCACAGGTTGCCACTGGAGTCCTTTTCCACTCTGACGACCTCACTGAGTTGGTGGATGTTGGAGACCTTGCGCTCCTCCACCTTCCTTTGAGGATGCCACACAGATGTTCAATTGGGTTTAGGTCTGGAGACATGCTTGGCCAGTCCATCACCTTTACCCTCAGCTTCTTTAGCAAGGCAGTGGTAGTCTTGGAGGTGTGTTTGGGGTCGTTATCGTTTTGGAATTATGCACTGTGGCCCAGTCTCCAAAGGGAGGGGAATCGTGCTCTGCTTCAGTATGTCACAGTACATGTTGGCATTCATGGTTCCCTCAATGAACTGTAGCTTCCCAGTGCCTGCAGCACTCATGCAGCTCCAGACCATGACACTTCCACCACCATGCTTGACCGTAGTCAAGACACACTTGTCTTTGTACTCACCTGGTTGCCACCACACACGCTCGACACCATCTGAACCAATTGGGTTTATCTTGGTCTCATCAGACCACAGGACATGGTTCCAGTAATCCATGTCCTTAGTCTAATTGTCTTCAGCAAACTGTTTGCAGCCTTTCTTGTGCATCATTTTTCCCCTTCTGGGATGACAGCCATGCGGACCAATTTGACGCAGTGTGCGGCGTATGGTCTGAGCACTGACAGGCTGACCCCACCCCTTCAACCTCTGCAGCAATGCTGGCAGCACTCATACGTCTATTTCCCAAAGACAACCTCTAGATATGACGCTGAGCACGTGCACTCAACTTCTTTGGTAGACCATGGCGAGGCCTGTTCTGAGTGGAACCTGTCCTGTTAAACTTCTGTATGGTCTTGGTCACCGTGCTGCAGCTCAGCTTCAGGGTCTTGGCAATCTTTCTTTAGCTTAGGCCACCAAATATAACACACCCGCTCCCCATTCACACCTGAGACCAGGGGTGGGGAACCTGCAGGGCTGCATGCGGCCCGCACAATCGCTGCGTCAGACCAACCCCCCCCCCCCCCCCCCGTGCCGCTTGTGTCAGAAGGAGCCGATGGCTCCGTCCTGACACTGTGAGTCTCCAAAAAGGGTGGACCCGGGGGGCAGAGCAGTGCGCCCTGAGCCCGCCCATTTGTGTGACAATAGCGAATGAAAATTCGCAATTGTCTCACGGATCTGTGCATTGTGGTCAGTCTGCATTGTAAGGGGGCACGATAATGTCTGCATTGTAAGTGGGCATGATGATCTCTGCATTGTAAGGGGGCACAATGATCTCTGCATTGTGGTCAGTCTGCATTGTAAGGGTGTACGATGATCACTGCATTGTGGTCAGTCTGCATTGAAGGGGGCTCGATGATCTCTGCATTGTGGTCAGTCTGCATTGTGAGGGGGCACGATGATCACTGCATTGTGGGCAGTCTGCATTGTAAGGGGGCACAATGATCTCTGCATTGTGGTCAGTCTGCATTGAAGGGGGCACGATGATCTCTGAATTGTGGTCAGTCTGCATTGTAAGGGGGCACAATGATCTCTGCATTGTGGTCAGTCTGCATTGAAAGGGGGCACGCTGTGGTCAGTCTGCATTGAAAGGGGGCACGCTGTGGTCAGTCTGCATTGAAAGGGGGCACGCTGTGGTCAAATATAACAGGCTCATTTTTAAGTTGATCATTTTGTATGCCCCCTGAATGATGTTACAAAAATCCAAATGGCCATTGGCAGAAAAAAGGTTCCCCACCCCTGCCTGAGACCTTGTAACCGTAACGAGTCACATGACACTGGGGAGGGAAAATGGCTAATTGGCCCCAATTTGGTCATTTCCTATTAGGGGTGTGCTTTATCCCATAGACTTGTATAGGGCTATTCTGATTGGTTCAGCTATCCTGCCCTGTTCCTCCCTCTGGGCGTATCTCGTTCAGGATTGGACAACTTCCTCCTCACCTACGGTAGCTTAGCATAATTCAGCCCTTTGCTAACCCCTCCTCTCTGTTGGAGGGAGAATTTAATTATACTTGTTGATTTGCTCTGAAATTGAAATTTTAGATATGCAAGGTCATATCCGGGGCAAATTGTCCAACCCTCAACAAATGGTCCATCTTCATTGCATATCTTAATGAGTGCCTTTTGATATGGAGGCCGAATTAAGGGAGGACATGACATGGTCTGTTAACACTATTGCCTTGGCCCCAGGATGTCTGGCTAACAGGAACTTAATTAAAGAGGGGGACTATTTTGCATATCAGTATGTTTTCCAGTTGTAAATAGCAGGTCACCTCCTGGGTAGCAAAAAGCTCGCACTTCAAACAGACTTGTCCTTTTATGTGTTTAAGTGTAAAATAGCAGGTGCCCCCTGGTAGCTCAGGCATGCATTTTAAATGGATTTGTTAACCATTGATTACTACTGCTGGTTAGACTGGATTACACAACTTACAAATGTACAATCGTATATCATATATGTGTTTGTAATCAAAACATTGTACATTTATATTTCCATCCATATATTTACAATTGCTAATGGAGATTTATACATAACTCCTCATCAGGCAACACACTAATGGAGATTACACATAAACTCCTCATAAGGCAACAGGACCAACAAGAACAATTTAGAGATGTATGGTCGGGATAGATGTACTATGCACAAGAGATACCAAATGACTGAGTGTGCCTTCTTCAAGTGGTTGTAAACCCACTTTAATGACTTTTTTACCTATAGGTAAGCCTAAATTAAGGCTTACCTATAGGCGCTGTAAATATCTCCTAAACTTGCACCATTTAGGAGATATTTACATCGCATGCAGCCGATAACGTCATCGGCGCATGCGCTCTGAAGAAACGTCCGCCGGTGCCGTTTCTTCACAACCCTGTGCTGTGAGTATGCGATGCATACTAGCACATTATGCATTTACTTTGCAGGGGGAAAACAAAGTTAAGAGTTTACTTCCTCTTTAAATATTATCCAATTTTTTATGTACTGAAACAGATCAACATCATTCTTTTATCCCTTTTAAATTAAATTTGCTCTGCCCGGGTAACAATTAGGCAAGTAATCTTTTAAAGCACATGGCACCACTGACAAGCATGCCAACTAGGGCAGACACTTTTTGCAAGGTAAATTTTGCATTAAATTTATCCCTGCCCTAAAGGTCCCCTATGCCACTTCTGTTTTACTTTCCATGAATTTACCTTCCATGAAGGGTCTGCTGTGGTCGGTGTTCTTGCCAGCGGTGCCTTATGCTCTAAAAGCACAGAGCACGATTTAAACTTTTTTTTTTTAACTATTGGAATGTCAATGTGATATTTCACTAACGTCTGTGTACCACAACACAGGGGGATATCCCCCTGCAACTAATGAACACCGTAGCGACATGTTGTATATCACTTTCGGGTTCACATGTGTTATTTCATGGCTACTCTAGTCAGGAAAGTAGCTATTCAGGCATATGTGCTGCCCCTAATATGACACCAGGGCAGGTGTGTGTCCGAAATCAGATAAATCAGACCAGACCCTGAACACAGATCCGCACCTGCTGGATGTCAGATTGTGAGCAGTGGCTGTGTCCCCTTTGCACAGGTGTAAGCATTAAAGTGATTGTAAATTTTTTAAATAACAAATGTGTCATGCTTGCCTCCTCTGACAGGGAGCTGCTGTTCAGCCCTCCCCCCTCTCTCTTGCGCGCTCTCTCTCCCTCCCCTGATTGGCTGACTTTGGTACCTGCGGGAGCCAAAGGCACCGCAGCTTTGTCTCAGGCAATCAGGAGGGAGAGCCCCCGGCAGTTGAGGGACTACTGGACATCGCTGGAGAGAGATGGGGCTCCAGTAAGTATTGGGGGTGTTGGGGAGGCTACTGCACCCAGGTTTTTTTATCTTCATATATAGAATGCATGCAAATAAAACACTTTCTGACTTTACAACTCCTTTTTAAGTTTTCAAAAAAGCAAACTTTTTTGAACAAGCACAATCAGTGCTAAATACACAGTGGAAAAAACAACACAATAATAAACAAAGTAAAGTCCAAATGGTGATGCGATATCCGCTTGGAAGGTAGTAAACAAACAGCCTCCGACACCTCCTCGAACAGGATCAAGGAATCCTTCAGGGACTTACACAGAGAAGGGACGTGAATAGAGCAGGGTGCCAGATTGTTTTTAACTGCATTAAAAATAACCATTTATTTTAGGCTCGCTCACATCAAATCTAGTCTTGTGTACTGCTGAAGTGACTGGTGCAAACGTGCAGGAACAGCTTTAGCAATCGGAGAGGACTGCATGATGGCTGTAAGACACTGGCAGGGACCTGCAGTGTGTCTAATCCGCACTCTCGCCATTGACAGACTAGGACAAGCAGAGGGGGGCGGGCTGCAAAGTGTTTCCTAGGCCACGCCCCCTTAGGCCATTGGCTCCCACTGCTGTCAATCACAGGCAGTGAGAGAGTGGGAGCAGGGCTGAGCCGCAGCTCTGTGTGAATGGATAGATCTATCATCAATCACGCTGAATGCTGCTGACAGCTCTGCCATCTACCACCTCTAAAAAAAAAAAAGACAACTAAGGGGTTGTTCACCTGATAACATCACAGGTTGACCCCACCTCCCTATGATGTCATTGGCTGGGATTTTATTCATTGGGTAAAGTGTTTTAAAAGTAACTTTTTACAGTATTTGAAGATTAAAGTAGAACTAAAGGCAAACATTTTAATTTTTTTATTTTGGGTGGAGTATATAACCACTATAGTTTTTATCAAAGAGAAGAAAGGTTGCCACTCGCCAACCCAGTGCATTAGTATGTAGATGTGTGTGTGGCCTCAGCCAGTGCAGCTCTAGCCTCGCCCCCCTGAAATGTTTCTCCCCGCCCTCTCGGGCTTGGTCACAGAGGCTGGTGAGCAGTGTGAAACATGTCAAGGGGGTGTGGCTGCAGTGGCGCTGGCTGAGGCCACATTTATTTACATACTAATGCACCGGGTTGCTAAGTGGCGCCCTTTCTTCTCTTTGATAATGCTGCTGTGGTGCACTGACGCCAACTCCCTTCACTGCAACTTGCTGGGGGGGGTCTCTGTTTCCGCTTAGAGGTGGGCTGCAAGTTTCATTTGGATCACAATACAGTAGATGATTGGTTGTTTTATTTTTGTTTGCCATCTGTGTCCCATTGGAGAGATTTTCCTTCACTTCCTGTCCCATAGCCAAAACAGGAAGCGAGGAAAGCTCGGCAAATTAAGGGAATCACTTGGGGCCCCCAAGTCACCAGAACCAAATGTTGAGATATCCTCAGAACAGTAATGTAGTAGATATCTTCCCCTTTCACTTTCAATGATAATGTGAAACAGAACAAATAGAGAGGGTGAATCTCCCCCCCCCCCCCCCCCCAACAGAGACAGTTGGCAATAAAAACCTGACCGGGGTTCTAATCCCTCTCCACTCTATCCAAAAATAGTTTTGCCTTTTTAGTGGTACTAAATGGGTTTTAATGCTCCTTTTACAGGTGTTTGACTTTTTTTTTTTTTTTTTTTCTAGCCTGCAAAGCACCTTTGTTAGCCTATGTACACCTAAGGCATGTTAGAAGAGAAGCATTCATTCCAATAATGCTCAAACGTTTGATGTGCGCAAACCTGTGCAATATGCGGCTTTTGCCATTTTGTTTTTTAAGCAGCTTTTCATCTACAAGGAGAAAAGATCTTCAGAGGGTCAAAACCAGGGGTCTCCAAACTACAACTCCCATCATGCCTAGTCATGTCTGTGAATTTCAGTTTTACAGTGCCTCATGGGACATGTAGTTCCCCGACAGATGGAGTGCTGTAGTTTGGAGATCCCTGGTCTAAACAGACGCACTGTGTGCATGAGGCCTAAATGTTGGTCTTTTTCATAGTTAGTAATACATCTTTTCTTTTTTCTTAATACTTGTAGGTGGATGTGGACCTAGCAAAGTCTTGTGCAGATTTACCAGCAGATGATGAGGAACTGAAGAAGAAATTGTGGCTTAAAATCGCTCGTCATGTGGTGCAGGAAGAGAAGGATGTGAAGAAGGCCATGGTTTGTCTGTCTAGCTGTAATCTTCTCAAAATAGAAGATATTCTTCCATTCTTCCCTGACTTTGTGACCATTGACCACTTCAAGGAAGCCATATGCAGTTCACTTCAAGCTTACAACCAGCATATAGAAGAGCTAAAGCAAGAGATGGAAGATGCTACACTAAGTGCAAAACGTATTCGGGAAGACATGCAGGAGATGAGGAACAAGTACAGCTCAGTTGATCCACAAGATAAGTGCACTTATTGTGACTTTCCACTATTGAACCGCCTGTTTTATCTCTTCCTGTGTGGTCACATGTTCCATTATGACTGCCTTATGCAGATAGTTGTCCCCAATTTACCTGCTTACAAGCAGATCAAATTAGAAGACTTACAGAAGAAATTAGGAGCCACAGCACAGCCTTCCAAAGGCGGCTCCCATGCAAAGGATGAAGACGGTATAAGTCTGGGTAAAGGACAACCAAGCCGTGAACAGATCAAGACAGACATTGACGACATTGTAGCAGCTGAGTGTCCCTATTGTGGTGAACTTATGATTCGATCAATTGACAAAGCATTCATAGATCCACAAAAATATAAGGAGGAGATGCTCAGCTGGCTGTAGAATTTTGTTTTTCTTGGGACTGTTTTATGAAAAACTAACGAAGGCCAGGTTTTTTGTGTCCAGGATTTAATCATCAATCCTGTGAGTACATGTGTGCCAAGTTTTTGATCGCCAGTCCCTTGACTTTATGAAGAGGACTCGTCACTGTTGTATCCAGTAGTCCAATAGTTTGATCTTAAAAGACTGCTTGCTCATGATCTAAAATCATTATTGGATGTTTTGCATCTCACCATAATTTGAGTATTAGTTGTGTAATCTGTGAATGGAAAATACTGTATGATAAAATATTGCACAGTTTTTACTTTGTAAAATAGCTTCATAAACGGAATACCGAAAATATATATATATATTTCAATGTGCTTGTCTTTATAAAGAAAAATTCCTCCGCGGGGGATAATTTTTTTCTAACTATGAATCTATTAACCCCTTCTCACCGAGCCCTGGCTTTCTTTGTAAATGGGGTTTGTATGCCTGGGAGAAAGGAAGGATCAGCGGATCACATGTCCACTGTGATTGGCTGTCAGTGTAGTCATATTTATGGGAGCTGATCTCACGCACTCTTAATAGTACAGACTGAGAGCTTTCTTTGACAGCTTGGTCATTGTGCTGGGAGCACTTTCTCAGCAGAGAGAGCTCTGTTGCAATGAATGCATATGTGAGTTAAAGTCCACCCTCTTTGTTGCCACACACATGCATTCTGTGGGCGTCATGTGCTAATTAAGCTAAATACCAGTTGGCGATAAAACCATTTGTCCATTCCCTAAAGCTGCGTGCACTTTTTTTATCTCAGAAAGTTAAGTGTAGCTGCTTTCATCTCTCCAGGCCCTGAAGGATAGTTGGAAATCGGCCTTCTCAGCGTGCTGTGCTG